>NC_056744.1:701878820-702018507 GCF_019279795.1 Protopterus annectens
ATTTTTTTAGCATAGAAGTATTAAGACACTGAACTTTTTTAATGATGCTTTCAATAACCTGATTTGTATCACTTTAAAGCTCTATAAGATGAAACACATGACTACTATAAAAGGAGCAGACTGATTTTTTGAATGTTAACGGTCTGAGGAAGCAAATGTGAAAGCGCTTACCGACAACAATTTTATCAAATAAATTCTTTTGCTTTTAAATGTAAGCTTGGTTCTTGGAGAATATCCCAGTTGCAGTTACAGGCACTTTATGAATGGATTATTGAGCAGCTTTGGTTACCTCTCTGTCTTTATATTTGGCTTGTTCTTTATTGTTTGGTTTCTGAACAGAGAGGAATTTACACCGTTGGATAAGAACTTTCGGTTATTATTCATTGATGTATACAAGCTTTATGGAGTGACTGTGTGTAAATGTTCAGTGAACTGATTTTTTTAATGCTCTTATTCATAAGGGCTTAAAATCTGATGAGCCACTTCTCTGGTTTATACTGGCATTAGGAAAGAAATATTACTAGAAACTAGAAGCAGAATAAGGAATAGCAGTTCAGAGAGCCTTTACAAACTATAATCTAAGAAAAAAGACCAAAACAAACAAGATGTCACCTTCAATTTTATACAGCTGATGTAGAAATTTGACCTTAGTAACACTTTCATCTGTTCAGGAAATTAAAACAATCCCTCTCTGAATTCCTTGTTTAGACAATTTATTTTGAACTTGAGATCGTCCTAACTTCTTAATCATTACATATTTGTTTCAGGCAAGTATTGTATACAGTGTATATACGTAGTGTTAATGTTAGAACATTATTTAAAATATGGTTATTATTTATGCAATGGCTGTATTAATATGAATTTACCGAGATCAGTTTTATTGTAACATGTTAATGCCCATTAAAAAATTCAGTGGATCGCCTTTTACCTGAGTGTATTTCTGTAGTGAACTTCTTAGATGTATTGCTCCCACTGTGGATTATTTCTTCTAGTGGCTTATTTTTTTAAGTCGTATTCCCTTCTCTAACCATGTATAATGCTTTTTTTTACTGGGGATAAATCTCTGCATTACTAGATAGACAAGCCAGGTTGTTTCCCATCCTAATTAGCTTTTCTTCTATGCAGTTCATTCATATAGCCTGTTGTAGTGGCTTGAGATAGATGCGCACTACCAATCTGTATTGTGTTCAGTAAAGTGCTAAAAACTTTAGTCTGAAGAAGTCTGGGTAATAGATGGAAGTAGTCTGTTTGTTTTTACTGACATATTTGTTTTCTGGCTTGGTCATTAAATCAGTTTCCTTTATCTGTATGCAGGCTGTGTCACCGTTTAGTTATGGTGTTCCAGGGTTCCATGTTTGCATGTCCACAAACACCTAGGTTAGTGCATCACAAATATAAAGATGTGTTCCCTGTGTCTGAGACCCAGTGGCTGACATTTTGTTTTATAAATCATTAAAAAGTTTAATGGAGAAGGGAATTTCCTCCAGCTGGTACTTTTAATGATTCTGCCAATTTCTTCTACCCGTCTTTGACAACTTAGTAGATAATCTCATCCTTGTATATATTCGGTATAAATCTCAGAATATATTGAGCAATGATTATTTGTAAATTCATATTCCAAGTACCATAATTGTCTTCTGTTCTAATGTTGTTTCATTTTACTTCTATTTCAGAGCACATTCAAACTATAATGACACTTGAGGAGTCAGTGCAGCATGTCGTTATGACTGCTATCCAGGAGGTATGTAGAAATTCAGGTATTGCGCAAGAGAAAAATCTGTGCTTTACTATTTTTCTGTGATAATACAAGTTTAATAGGTAAATAAACTGAAGAAGTCTACGAGTTAATTTCATTTGTCTGTACAGAAGACAAGATTTTATTTATCCTCTGATGACTGGCTGCTCCCACTAGCCTAGTAGCCTCATTTCAGGGGAGATCTGAGGTGGTATTTGTACAGCCAAGGGAAATTTTGCTAGGGCATTGGGGAACTTTCCATACTCTTTTTCTTGTGTATGGGGACTCCTTTTGCTGTGGAGGCAGCTTGCAGAAGCAGGAAGAAAGATAGTGAAGATGGAAGGAGTCTCGAGTAGTGAGAGTGGATTTAAAGTTTGATAGTACTGTTTGAGCAGCAGATAAGGATATTGCAGCGACAGAGGTATTAGAGGTCGAGGAGTCATTTTGGGAAAGTAATAGTGGTGTAAAGTTGTTAGAAAAGGCAGTTGACCTTTTTCAAGGGCAGTGTAAGGACGTGGAGAAGGAAGTTGAGTCGACAGCGATGAATTCAGAAGATGTTTCATTGAAACCTCATTGAGGAAGTGACAGCAAGACAAGAATGTGTTGTAGCAACCCTTCATATGGTGGGGGGGGTTGCAGGATGAGTTATTAATGGACATGGTAAATATGAGTAAACCAGAGAATGGAGAAAAATGTTTCCTGGGGAGACCTGATGGAGACGTTTCAGAGGGAAGAGATGCAAGAAATCTGAGAGACAAAGATGAAAAAGAAATTTTATGTGACAATGGTAAAGGCGGTGAAGGAAAACAAAGAGGAGAGAGAAATGAGCTTAAAGAAAAAGACTTTTCAAGGTGCATATTGAGACGAAAGAGGACGTGGAATTGGACAGATATAAGGTATGGGATGAAGTAAATACAACATTAGGAATCAAAAAACAAGGTAAGAGCATTTATATATGTTAACAGAGAGAGATTTTGTGACAAAATGTTTGAGACTGTCCAGATAATGGAGAAATTTTTAGAAAATTATGAGAAAGAGAAACTGTTCACCATGGATCTTTTGCGTATATAAATCCTTTTATAGGGAAACTAAGAACACATTTTAACATACAATTCAGGACTGAAGTCGAAAAAGAGACTTTTAAAAGGACCATTAGTAAAGTTATGTAAAGATGTATGAGTTTGTCAAAAGTTTATCATAGAGGTTTGTAGACTTGGGTGTAGGATTGTAATGTGATTTTGAAATTAGAAAATGAAAGTATTGTTTATGTACCAAGTATTATAAATGTTGAAGATAACAGTATTTTGGGGACAGCCATTTTTTTTTGGTGTGTGTGTGGCGAAACTGTATTAAACGAAGAATTTTTGCATGTGGGGTAACTAGAACATGATCCAATGAATTGTGGACTGAAATGTTATAACTATTAAAATAGAACATGGGGTTGTGAAGAAAAAGGAAAGAAGAGAGTCAGAAGGGGTAGAAATATTAACAGAGCGAGGTAAAAAGTGCAAAGTTATGAAGAGAGCTAGAAACAGTGGAAATGCAATTAGAAACCGTATAACAGATGGAGAACAAGTAGTACAAAACGTCAATATAAAACAAGAAATTAATATAGAAAGACTAAATGAAGAGTCAGGACTGCATGGTAGTAATGTTAAATGGAGTATAATTAAACAAGAAAATCTGTTGGTAAGAGTGTGAGAGAGAGAATTAAAAGGGAAAGGATTAAAATAAACGTGTGCGTATATATGTGGATGTATATACAGGATGTAGGAGGGTTAAAGGGAAAATATTTTAGATTTGAGTTATGCAGAGGGATTTGCAGAAGTAAATAACTTAATATGGACATCATTGAAATTGGATATTATAAGCACAAAAGTAGAAATTGTTTTAAAAGAATCAATAAGCAATGTCTTGTATTTGATTTGGAATGTGAAGGATATGTTTAATAAAAAATGTGATTTGTCTATGATAAAGAAAATAAGATTTTGGTTGTGGAAGTTGGAGTGGGGTGTCAAAAAGCAAAAATGATTATTATAGTTCTAGTGAAAAAAATGTAAAAGAAAGATATGTAAATATTGTTTATAGTGTATAAGATAGGCCACGCTGGTGCAGCAGTTAGCGTTGTCACCTCACAGCAAGAGGTTCTTCGGTTCGACTCTTGGCTGGAGCACCTTCCGTGTGGAGTCTGCATGTCCTCCCTGCGGTCGAGTGACATTTAAAGACATGCCGGTAGATGCTTGCGTGAATGGGTGTGCCTTCTTTGAAGGTTGGGTGTTGGGCCGGCACCTTGGCACTGTAAAAATCCACTGCCAATCATTAGCGGACCGGAGTTCCGCTGTTGCGACCTCTAACTGGGAAAAGCCAAAAGACATTACTTTTTTTAGTGTATGTAATATAAATGTGTATATATAATATGAAAAAGTATGATTATTTTAATAAAGGATCCCTGTTCTTTTCAGTAGATGCCATTGGATCTTTCACATCTACCTGAGCTACCAATTTAGGCAGATGGGACCAGGGGTTAATGCCTCATTTGAAGGGTGACACAAACTGTAATGCAACACCCACCTTATGTTATATTTCATTGTCAGCAATCCAAGTACTTTGGTATAGGAGTAGAACCCCCATAGCCTTTTGCACCAAAGGTAAGACTGCTACCTTCTTGTGTCTCCGTCACTGTTCCACACACTCTGATCTGAAAATGACTGCAGTTTGAAATTCTGCATCTGGAAATTCTTTTATTGTTAATGTGTTTTATATTTTGTTTTCTGCTTACCAGATTGTGTCATTGTTTTTCTTCTATTTTGGGCTGAGCTTGAAAATGTTCCACTTGGATCAGTATTTTACCCATTTAACAAATAAAAATAAAATAAAATCCACTTACACAAAAGGGAAGTGGTTAGACTAAGATCCATTTTCAGAAGTGTTGCCATGCTATTTTTGCTCCATGGCTTTTCAGATCTCTTGCCCCATAAACAAAGTTTTGAGTCAAATAGTGCCCACTATTTCAAAACAATGAATGGTTTTCAGATAAATGCATTATTTGTTTCATAAAATGCAAGCTTTTACTGTTATATTGACAATATGTTTATTTACTGTGTGTCAGAAGTTTGCTGAGGTCTAACTTGTCTAGACTAATGTGAGCACGTAAAGCTCTCCACATATAACTGAAATGACAGATTTCCTATTCTTTGTCTGTCTTTTCTTTGTGTCAACAAGGCATACCCCACTGATGGATGAATGTGCAGCAGAAGTAGTAAGAGCGAGCTAATGTTGTTTGAATGAAATGAAAACAAAAATAATTTTCTTTTTTAACCTAACAAATTGCCACTCTTCCCATCTGCCCCCCGTGTGTGTTACTTGCCCACTTTCTTTACATTTATTAAACTTTGTCGCAGTTGGCCTTGCTCGATCAGATTTTTTTTTTTGCTTTGTTTTTCATATTTTCTTTTCTTACCAAACTGACTTTGCAAGATTACATGTGTGTGAAGTTAAAAGCCAACATGGGTGATAATATGAGGCTTCTCCAGATGAAAATGGATCCAAGCTGCATGTGTAGTGGGGTCTGTATTAGTTCATCGAAGTCTAATTACAGAGATCAGCTGTTCATCGAATGAAAATCCCTGAATGGCTGTTCATTGAATGTTAACATCAGCAAACATTTTTTTCAGGGAAGGAAATGATTTGGCCAACATACGGAAATTTGCTGTTTTCCCCACTGTAGTGTGATCTCAGAGTTGGTATAAGTAGGGGGTGGTATGGAGGGTGCAGCACCCCACATTGGGTGGTGTGGCGGCATAGCCCCCCCCCCCCCCACTTTGGTGGGTTTGATGCACTGTGGTGTTTATGTCGGTTGGTCTGTTGGCCCTGATGTGAAAGTTCGAGGAACGGCTGTTCACTGTAATTAAGACAAACTGGAAACCAAACGATTAACTAGAGGATACAAACAGCTTCAAGGAACGAACAGAACCAATATAGGCAAAATGCTAATAGTTGAATGAAGCAGATACTAGTTTAATGCTTTTCGTCGCATATCAAGCCTTGATATGGTCATGTGACTGATTTCTCACTAAAGAGTGTTTTGTGGATGTGTATTGTCTGAGGAAGTTGCTTTATGAAAGCGACAAAAAGTGTTTTATTCAATTAAGCTAGTATCTGCTTCATTCAACTATTAGCATTTTGCCTATATTGGTTCTGTTCGTGACCTAAGTTCCTTGAAGCTGTTTGTATCCTCTAGTTGTTCACTGTAATTAGACTTCAGCAAACTGATATAGACCTGTGTAGTGAATCCTTTATTGTGTGCAAAAATACAGTTTACTTTATACAGGTGGCACGCTCCTTTATATACACTTTTGTCCCGAATACCCTCTTGACTTTATCAGAATAAAATAGTGATACCTGTGTTTTTCCTCATTTAAATTGTAAGTAATTGTCACATAAGGAATCCGTTAATACTGTCTTTAAGACATAGTGTCTTCCCCATTAAACAAGCAATAAAAATGTTAAATAAACTGGTGAAGAATGAGTAAAAAATCAATAAAAAGAATAAAATGTTATGAGGTTACAGTACAGGTTACAGTTTATAAAAAAAATAAAATACAACCCCAAGTTCACATAGTTTAAAAAATACTGTCTTGTTACTACCAACTAATCAGATTACCAAAAGCTCACAATAATTGTAAACACACACGATATTACTGCTGCTGAAATTCATACAGCAATCATTGTTATCAAGTGAAAAAGGATGGTTTAGAAAATGACACGTATATAAAGTGTAAAAAAATTCTGATAATGATAATTACTACAAATTGCAGGTCTGTATAAAGCTTATTTTAAAACCTGTAAACTCTTCCTGGGTGTTCAGAGCTTGGCATTTCTGTTTTATAACTGGCAAAATTGAAATGGTATCCTTGATGCCAGGACCATACAGGTGCAACTAACCATAGGCAAAACTGCTATACAACTGGTAGCATGTTACAGACCATCCTCCCAATCTCAAGAACCCCACTCAGCCTTCCTGAAGACATTGGAGGATATGAATGTATCACAAAATACCATCATACTGGGAGACTTCAACTACCCAAACATAGATTGGGTACATTATTCTAGCCCTAATACCCTAGCCCAAAGGTTCCTGGAACCCATAAATTCAAATGCACTGGAACAACTAGTCACCTCTCCCACTAGGGGAGATAATATACTAGACCTGATCATCACAAACATGGGGACAAAATGCTCCACACCGAAGTATACCCCTCACTAGTGAGATCTGACCACAAACTAATCACCCTGGATATACATATCCCACCTCCACCCCCAGCACAAAAGACCACAGTGAAAAACTTCTCAAAAGCAGACTTCACTCTTCTTAAGACTGAGATGGTATCCTTTAAGCCCACTGTGCCAGTGGATACCACATCCCACAATGCCGAATCCTTCACAAATGCTTTCTATGGCCATCTCCAAGAATGCATGGATCATGCAATCCCAAATAAATCCAAGTCCCTCTCCACCAAAGGCAAGCGTCCTGTCTGGTGGACCTCAGCCATTAACAAATTGTATAACAAAAGAAGGAAGCTACTGCACGTCAGAGCAAAATCCCATGAAGGGAAGACATCTCTGATCAACATTAGCAGAAAACTACGTTCTCTCATAAAAACATCCAAGGCCAACTTTGAGAGAAAAATCGCTAAGGACACTAAAGATAACCACAAAGCCTTCTTCAGCTATGTTAGAAACCTGGGCAGAAACGCTCAGATATGCTCAGAGTTAGTTCACAACAACAAAAAATACACGGAACCCACAGATATTGCCAACAATCTGGCTGACAGGATCAGTGCAAATTTCTCCCCTCCCTCACCCCCAAAAGAAGAAATACTTATCCCAGCTGAATGTAATCTCCCTGTCATCTCGGATGTCCAAGTGAGAACCGCCCTAAACAAAGCTAAAAACACAGCATCAATGGGACCTGACGGTATCCCGGGTTGTGTGTTACGTAAACTCCAAGAGGAGCTAAACCCACACATAAAAATGCTATTTAACCTTAGCCTTACTTCGTGATATGTAACACTGGCGTACAGCAACAGTGGTCCCACTCCACAAAGGGGGTGCCTCTACAGACCGTGGAAACTACTGCCCCATAAGCTTAACCAGCCTGGTCTGCAAAGCTATGGAAAAAATCATTATGGAACTCATAAACAGAGACATAGGGGACCTACAGACACTTGACCCCACCCAGTTCGGCTTTGTAAAGGGCAGATCCTGCCTTTTGAACCTGGTTGACTTTTTCGAAACAGTCACTAGAGCCATTGATGAGGGCAAAGCAGTCCATACAGCCTACCTGGACTTGGCTAAGGCCTTCGACACAATACCCCACTCAGGCATCATAGATAAGCTCAACAGCTTAAACGTAAACCCTTATGTCACTAGATGGGTTGCAAACTAGCTAAAGGACAGAACCCATAAAGTTAAAATCGCTGGAGCAATGTCAGACTCAAAGCCAGTCACAAGTGGTGTCCCACAGGGATCTGTCCTGGGACCCCTCTTGTTTGGCATTTATTTCTCAGATGTTAAAGCAAACATGGGAGGGCTGTGGCTGACAAAGTTCACAGATGACTGCAAACTAGGCGCCATAGTCGATACACCAGCGGACACATACATCCTACAAAAAGGCCTCACAGAAACGGACAACTGGTGCCGGAGTCACGGCCTTAAACTAAATGCCAAAAAATGTATAGTCATCCCCTTTGGGAAAACAAAGTACCCACAAATTATCACATAGACAGCAACCCACTGAGTACGGAAAAAGTAATCAGAGACCTAGGGACCCAAGTCGACAGCGACCTCTCATTTGACACCCACGTTGCCAAAGTGGTTAGAAAAACATTCTACCTTGCACACCTCATCATGAAGGGATTCACATCCAGATCCAAGGATGTCATTGTACCCCTATACTCCTCCCTCATCAGACTCATGATTGAGTACAATGCCCCATTTGGTATGTACCTCACCCGGCATTTGCAACAGCTGGAGAGACCACAAAAGTACCTCACCAAGAGGATCAAGGGTCTCCAACATATGTCTTATTCTGCCAGACTAAAGAAACTTCAGCTCTACACAGTAGCATACCGCCTGCTCAGAGGTGATCTCTGCCTGACGTACAAGGCCATGTCCTATCAGGATCTGATGGACATGCTCCACCTCAAAAAATCCAAATCCATCAGGACCACGAGAGCTAAAGACTTAAACCTCGGCACAAGTATGAATAGGACATGCTGGAGGGATAGATTCATAACCCAGAGGCTTCCCATGCTTTGGAACAAGATCCCAGTTCATATTAGGCAGAGCCCCTCACTGACTCTCTTCAAGAGAAATCTTGATAAGTGGATGGGAGATCATAAGTTTACCCCAGGGGTCACATCTGTCACTGCTAGACAGGGGCACAGTAAACTAATTCTATTATATAAGAGGACCTTCATTGTGTCACTACTAGACAGAGGCACAGTATTCTAAATTTATTCTGTACATTTTTTGTACCATTTCATGGGGTGCCAAAAGCCACATCACTATGGCTAGGCTTACAAATGCCCCAGGGCAGATAGCCTAGTACTACACTATGAAACTATAATTTTAACCCAAACTACCAGTAAAGCTCTGTGGACAACTTGATAGATGTTTTTTTTCTCTTGCAAGGGGCTGTTTTTTATGCAGTTCCACCCTTTCCACTGATGTTCAGTTTAATTCTAAAGATCCAGAAGGACTCTCCAGAAAAATTTGTGGTGATCCCCTTTTGTCCCAAGCAGTATTGGTTCTGCCTTTTTTATGGAATTGGCCAAAGGCAACTACCACAAGCTTCATCACTATCTGGATCTGCTGACACAGGACAGGGTGAGTTTGATACACCCTAGCTCAAAGCATCATAAATTGTCTGTCTGGATTGTGATACCTTTAAGCACCTCATTTTAGGGGACATGCAACAGGTGCTAAAGGAGGCAAGAAATCCTGCGACTAGAAAATCATATTTGGATATGTGTAAAGAATATTCTAGTTGATGTTTACCTGATAACCAGGATCCTATCTGGAATTGTACTACTGGTGCTCAAGTATTTAAGAGAATTGCCAGCTTCTGGGCTTCTTACTTTGTCAAGTTACGTCTTGCAGCCACTTGAGTAAGTCAGCCTATGGATCCTTCACTTTCTTCAGTGTTTTTTTTTTTTTTTTTTTTTTTTTTTTTTTAGTAAAACAGTTTCTGATTGGAGTGCATCACTTGAGAGTACCTAACAAACAGATTTCATCTTAACTTTCTCTTAGAAAAGTTAACCACACCTGCATCTAAACCTGCTTATTAGGCATATTTAAGGTTTATTACATGGAAAAACTGTCGTCCTCTTTACTCTGACATCTGCAAGATGGCTGTCTAAATGTTAGTCTTTTGGTGGGTAAACCCTCTCTGGTCTGTTTTTGGGATAGCGTATCTGTAAAAACAAATCCACACTCATGCCCATGGTTGGTTTGGGCTTTCTTTGAATCAGACCGTCAGTCTGAATGCTCTTTCCTAACCTATAGAACCAGGGAGAGAGGATTTCTCATATTCTGGGTATGCATAGGCAGCTCAGGTACTATATTGATAGAACCAAGTCCTTTAGAAAAGCCAATCAGCTGTTTATTTTTTGTATTGGGACAAAGACAGACAAACCGGGTCAAACAGATGATTTCCAATTGGTTGTTGGATTTTCCGTTTTGTTATACCCACCATGTTAAAGCAGTTCCAGGCAGTATTAAAGCTCTTTGTCTGAGGGCCTTGTTGCAATTGATGGCATATTAAAAAGGGGTGAACTCTAAAAGCTTTCTAGAGACAGCTACATGGTCCTCTGTTTATACTGTACAAGGCATTGCATACTGAATCCTTTTGCCTAGATCCAGGGCTGGCTTTTCCAGGACCATTCTCCAGGGACTCATGGGTCCATATCCTTCCTCCTCCCAGGCTGGCTAAGCTTTGTTAATCAACCCATATAGCCAAAATTACTGCAGCAGTGGGAATGGTGAACATAATACAGCTGCATAAAGTGCACTTATGCATAAAAGTAGATGTTTGAATTCCTCACTGCTGCAGTAGCTGCATCCTCCCACCATAGTCCTGGTAGTGTATAGAGTTGTTTAAGAAATAGAATGGTGGTTATTCCTGGTTTGTTTACTTCAGGAAGAGTGCACTGCTGCTTGACTTTTAGGCAAGAAGGTCCTGTAGATTATCCAGTCTGATTTTCCCTTCTCACAGCTGACCAGTTGGCAGTCGGAATGAAAGCATGAGAATCAGCCAGAGGTTTTGGGAGCTGGCCAGTTGTGGTTTGGACAAGAACTGACCCATGTAGCCTGAAGGCTGCTCCCGCACTGGGAATGATGAAGATCTAAAAGTGAAGGACAATTTCTGTGCTGCTTTCCTCCTCCTACTTGATACTAACTTCACAAAAACCCACCATTATACCAGGTTTGCTGCAGGGAACTTCCAACAAAGCAGTGAACGTTGTACTCAGAAGCAGCTCCTCCCTTGAATCTATCTGTGTATGGGCATGATTTTTGAGCCTGCATCTGTGTATGTGAGACTTTGTGTTCAGTTGTATATAATTGTGTGAGCTACATGCTTGATATTACTCACTTGCATTTAAACCTGACAACACTCCATTCCATGCATCTCTACTGTCCACCACCTCTTATAATCATTAAACTCCTCCTTAAATCTTTCATACAATTCTGGTTTCTTCATTATTTTCCTGCTGTAATGCTTTACCCAAACTACTAATTAACATGTTAGTTAATCCTTTGTAGCTAAAGTAAATTGGTAAATTATTTTCATCACACTTTTCTCAGATTAGCTTTATGACCTCTTCACACAGCCATTCATTTTCCCATCTCTCCTTTTAGCATTCATAATACAGTTCAGTGTTTTCTAGCCCCACCAACCATTCCTTACAGGTCACATGCTTTACACCATTCACACCAGGAGTTTTTTTCTCAAGGTATTGCTGTAAATGCTTGGTTTGCGCCTCCTAGTCAGATTGTTATATAAATTAATTTTAGTCAATTCTACCCATTTCTTTTATTTTCTGTCCTGTAACACACATCTTTACCAGATATTCTTTAACATACCTTTATTTCTGTTCCTTCTGTAATATTTTTACATCTTTATTTTGCAACTGATCCGTGTATGCAGTTGGCTTTCTTGTGCACTAAAACGCCATCACTGTTTGTTTTTTTTTTTTTTGTTTTTTTTTTTAACTTAAATATTTTTGATGCTAACACAGAAGACTTTTTTTTTTAACTCTTGTACTTCATGTACTGCGTATACCATTTTTTTCTGCTTACCCATGCAGTACTTTCTGACACACTGCCTTATCTTCCCCACATGGTCTGTAGACTATTAACTTGACAGGGAGGTCAAATTCCCTTCTTTAGTGAGTCAGATGACTACTTACTGATGGGTACGTCAGAGATGGTGCAGTCACCAGGACTAACAGGCAGGGTGGGGTTAGGGTTAGGACTGAGCAGAAGACTGGCCAAGGGTGGGACTAGCACGGTGATTGACAGGCTCTTTAAGATGAGCTCACTATTATCTCCACTTATTTCTGTAACATATATGGCAGGAGTGTACTGACTGTGAGGTACATCTCTGCCTTTGACCATATGGACGTAGGTCACTACATTACTTGGGAATTGGGGAGTCAGTCTGTACAATTTAAATCCTTGGATTAGAGCTCGGTTTAGGTCTACTGCTTGGATGGTAAGCTGGACAGAGTTTGTTGTCCACTTTTGTGGAAATTGCTTTCTTATCTGAGCATTAGAACATTGACTGTTCCTTTGATATGTGAGATCTTCTTGGTGTTGTGGTAAGTTTTGTAATGCCAAAACTTTTGGTTTATCCAAAAATGTTTGCATTAGGGAATGTGTCTGCATGAGAGTTTTTGGGTTAGGTTTTGAGTAAAGGCTATTGCAGGAGCTAAATTTAGTGAAGTGTGTGTGAAGGTAGGGTTAGAATAAGGGCTACATAAGGCAACATTTATAGCTTTGTGTGTGACAGTGTATGTCAAATGTGCATTCCGGGTCTTCTGTCATGGTACGGTTAGAGAAAGGGCTTTTGTTAAAGTGCAGAGTTGGGATTAGGGGCAGCAGACATGAGTAAGGTGGTGCAGGATGGAGAAGTTCCCCTGTCCATCCTTACTAGTGCTTGCAAATCCTAACCATAACCATGCCACTGCCCCAACTAAAGAAAGTTTTCATAACAATACCACTGCTCAGGCAAATTATGTCTGAATGTACTGTTAGATTTATTTATTTTTTTTTGGGGGGGGGTATCAGTTTAGTTTTGGATATTTTTTTCAGTTTAGACACTTGGAAACTGATGTAATATAATGTTCATCTACTGTCGCTCTCCTACTTTGGACACAATAGAAGAGTCTTTGTGGGTTCTGTTCAAGCAGCTTTATTTCATACAAGCACATCACAATAGAAGTTTACTGATTTTAAGTAGCTTTTATATACAAACTAACTGTGGCTGCACACTCAAAATGGCACTAGGAATGCCACATGCTTAACATTTATACATGCACGCTCAGTCTTTGATGTGTTTCTTAAAGATACAGCACATAGCACGTGCTCTCTGATCTACATCCTCCCTCTTGAAGAACAAAACATGCAACATTATGAAACTTTTCTGGCATGCAGGTATCACAGACAATTATTAGTCATGCATTTTTACAAGATATAATTCATATATACACAGTTAAGTCCATGTTGCTACATATTTCACACTGGGCTTAGATACTCATCCATAACTTGTGTCATAAAATTGGGAATTGGGCTTAACTGTTGGAACTGTCTTTGAAAAATGTTCGATCTGTGATTTACTTGGAAAACCTTTAGGAATGGAATCAGAGGTAGGAACATCCTCTGGGATGGAAACTTTTGGTTCACTCTGAAATTTCGAGTCTAAGTCACTATGACAATGTTGTGATGATGATTCTGGTACAGGTAACAGATGTTTACGGTTTTGCCTGTACTGTGTACCTTCGAGTCTATAAGGTAGGATATTTGTTCAGGACATTTGCCAATAACTTGTCCGATATGGCCGAAACCTTTTTCTATTTGAAGTCTGACTGTTTCTCCTTCCTTTAATGGAGAAAGAAGTTTGCTCGACTTGTCATGCAATGACTTCTGGATAGAACATTTCTTAAATAATTGTGCCTTGATGGTCTTATTATTCTTGGCTTTAGTAGATTGATAGTAATAGGCAACATTTGTCTGGAAAGAAGTCGTTGAGCTGGAGATCCGAGATCATCATCACATGGTATATTTGTAAAGTTAAGGAGATTTAAGAAAACATCTGAATTGTCACGTCTTGACCTTTCAAGTAGTTGTTTCACACTCCGCACAGCTCGCTAAGCTAGGCCTTTTGACTGAGGATACTCAGAACTGCTGGTAATGTGTAGAAAGTCCCATTCTCCTACAAATTTCTGAAACCGCTGGCTAGTAAATTGAGTACCGTTGTCAGAAATAACCTTGTACTGATTACCGTGGACTGAGAAACGACGTTTCAGCTTAGTAATAACAATATAGATGTAGAATTAGGTAGATCAATCTCAAACCAATTTAAATAAAGTTTCTACCAATACCAAGTAGTATTGATTGTTCCACTCAAAGATATCCATGGCTACTGTCGACCAAGGTAGTTCAGGAACTGGATGTAGCTGAAGCGGTTCTCTTTGCAAGTACGATTTAGTACTATTGCATACTTAACAAGAAGAAAGTACTTTATCAATGTCTTTTAGTAATGAAGGCCAAAATACTAATTCCGTCACTTGCCTGTTAGTGGAAATGGAACCTGGGTGACCACGATACAAAATCTGGATGTACTCATGTTGTAAGGAAGCAAGAAAAACAGTTTTAGGACCTTTGAAAATAATGCCGTCTTCCATCAACATTTCATCTCTCTAGGGAAAATAGGTTTACACTTCTGATGGTACACTAACTTGCTTTGAAGGCCATCCAACATTAAGGTAGTGATTGAGCTTTTGCAAAATTGGATCACTCTTTATGTGATCTCTCAAGTCTCATCAAACCTAGTGGTAGAAAGATTACACACTGCCATCACATCAAAGTCAAAAATTTCTCCGTCAAGCTGTTCCATTGTATTCCTGGGTGATCTGGATAAGGAATCGGCCAGATAGAGTAGTTTGCCTTTACCATTTTGAAGTTGTACTTTTGCACTTTGAACATCCATTCTTTGTAATCTTGCTGGAGTAAATGTGTAGGCTTCTTTAAAATAGTAACTAAAGGTTGCTGGGCAGTTTCAATCTGAATAGCTCAACCATAAATATAATCATGAAACTTGGAACATGAAATACTATTGCCAAAAGTTCTTTCTCAATTTGACCATACTGCATCTCAGTTTGGGTAAGTGTTCTAGATGCATAGGTTATGGGTCTGCCCTCTTGAATTATAACTGCACCTAGACCAAATTTTGAAGCATCACAGGAAAGAGTAACTGATGTGTTCAAATCATAGTATCTTAATGTAGGTGGGGTGGCAGTTTTCGGCTTGAGCTCTTCAAATGCATTCTGGTGCTGTTCTAACCATGACTGTGCAACATTTTTGCATGTTAGCTCTCTTAGAGGTGATGTCAGCTCACTGAAGTCTGGTATAAACTTGCCTAAATAGTTGACCATGCCTAAGAAATGTTGTAGAGCTTGAAAATTGTCTGGTGATGACTTCTCAAGAATGGCTGCTTGCTTGGTCAGGTCTGGTCTCAAGCCAGTACTGGTAAACAAATGGCCTACATATGTAACTTCTGGGAGTCTGAATTTGGACTTCAGAGGATTGAGCTTCAATCTCACTTCACATGCTCTGTCTAGAACTTTCTTTATGTTTCTGTTATGCTCTGCTTCACCATTGCCTCCAACAAATAAATCATCGACTATTATGGCACAAGGATACTCCCCCAAAATTTGCTCCATTGCATGCTGAAAGACTTCACTTGCAGAATTTTTCCCATATGGCATCCTTAGAAATCTGTATCTGACAAACGGAGTAAGAAAAGTGGTTAGTAATGAGGATTTGCGATCAAGCATCACTTGTCAAAATGAACTCTCTGCATCCAAGACTGAAAAAACAGTGGCATTTGGTATTAGGGCAGTGACCTCTTTGACTGTGCACATTAGATTATATGGTCTTTTCAATGCTTTGTTCAAATCTCTTGGGTCAATGCATTTTCTGATTTTGTCTGAGCCTTCTTTGTGAGCTGCTACCATAGACGACACCCATTCAGTTGGTTCTGTAACTGGACAAATTACACCTTACTGTACTATTTTGTCCAGCTGAGCCTTAACTTTATCCTGCATTGCTATCGGAACTCTTCTTGCTGGTCTGACTACTGAAGTGACCTTTGGGTATAACTTCATGGAATACACTACTGGAAATTTGCCCAACCTGTCTGTGAAAACATTAGCATACTCTGAGAAAATGACTTCAGAAAAATTAGAACTTAGAGATGCACTTATGTGATGAACCTCTTTGGTAAAAGAAAGTAGATTCAATCTCAAATTCTCTTTGAGACCCAGTAAAGACTGTACTGGTCTTCTGATTCTGACTACATAGAATAACAAGTTGTAACAGTTCTTGGCTAAATAACATGAAAGTGTTACCGAACCTTTGGTTTGAATTTCTTCACCTCCATAAGCAACAAGTTTTGCACTACTGGTCACATTGAGTTGTTCATTGGTTCTCACTGTAGCAAATGTGTCTGCTGATATAACATTACACTTTGAACCTGTGTCTACTTTAAGCTCTGTGGATTTACCATTGATCCAGACAGTACAGAACACTTCACTCTGCCAATAAATTCACTGCATCAACCTGTTCACCAATTACTGATACACCATCCACATAGAAAGCTGACTGCTGCGTCTCTACGTGATCAACCTGCTTTTTTTTATGTAACCTTTCCTTACAATGGTGCAAGGTTTATTTGATTTGCAGACTGTTTGGAAATGGTTCCATTTTTACACTTGTGACATTGCTGACCAAATGCTAAGCATTTCTCTTTTTAGACTCATAATTTGTACCACAATTGCGACATTTAACAATAAAGCTGGACTTTGGTTTTGCTGATTCATGCTTGTATCCTCTAACTGATGTGGTCCTAGAACTTACTGGAAAACCATGTAGTTTTCTTGATGAGCCAGCAGGGTTGTGGCTGCCAAGTGCTTAGTAGGACTATTTCTGTTTGCCTCATGCTTCATGCTCTGGAGCCTGCTGAAACCATGCTGTTGTCACTTGCAAACATACTTGGGTGTTTTTCTGTCACTTCATGGATTTGGCAAATCTCTCTGGATTTGGCAAATCTCTCTGGCTTTACTCAACGTTAAATCACTATCACGAAGCAAAATCTTTCTCACAGCAGCACTATTACTACCGTAGACGAGCCTGTCCTTTATTAACTCATCTTTTAAGGCACCAGATCGACACGTTTTAGCCCTGTTTCTCAGATCAGTTATATAAGCTGCAAAAGTTTCTCCTGGTTTCTGATTTCTTGCGTAAAACAAATGCCTCTCCAGTGTAATATTTGTCTGGGGGTTACACATTTCTCTAAACTTGCACTTCAGACACTCGGGGGTTTTCTCTTTACTCAGCCTGTACAGCAGTATGATGGTTTTCACCTTCTCCTTCATACAATGCTGGTGCATACACAAATGAACACTCTCTCTCTCTCTGTGGCCTCTGACCCAGCTAAGATTAGCAAAATTAATGCCTTGGTCCGTGCATCTTTATCTGAATAAGCTGGTTGTATAAAATTGTTGTACTCTTGCTCAAGTATTCTCCAATTATCTGCAATATTCTGATCAAATACAAGAGGTAAGAGCTTTCAAAATCCATCTGCCATATTAACACATACCAATGAAGGGTTTTGCACATATGCCAGAAGTTTATGCCAGTACTTTTAACTTTGCTCAGCACAACGAGCCTCTGTATAACTGAACATTGCGCAATAAGTCTCTCTTGGGCACTGTAATACTCTTGAAATTATTGTATTGCATGAAATCACCTCTTACCAGTATAAGAAACATGTCAACTGCATGATGCCAGCCTCTGTGTAACTGGACTTTGCAAAATAAGTTTCTAGGGCGCGGTAATGCTTTTGAAATTATTGTATTGCTAAAGTAATTTATCATCATTTTAAGAAACACTTCAAATAAATGTACAGTGTGAATGAACTGGGCAGGAGAAGCTCAGAGTCAATAACATTTCAAAGTAATGGCACTTTGCGAATAAACCGTACACTACACACTGAAACTTCCCAAAAATGACAGTACCATTCTAGGCAATTCTGTACAGTGTAAGGAACACTCTGTAATGGCAGCCCTTTGCAAATAAGACACACCCAGCACAAGAAACTTTGTGAAATGACCATACGTTGACTGCATTTCACAAAATAGTTGCACTTTGCATACACATGACTTTTCGAAATACGTGCACAGTAATAAGCACACACTGTAAGCACTTTAACATGTTTTGAGATACTTTGAATAATATTAGTTATGCCCTTGATACAATACAGAGCTGTAGTTATGCCAAAACACAGCACCTTGCCAAAAACGTGCAGTCACCTTGCTTAATTTACACTTAAAGCTCCCCCTTTTTTTTTTTTGCATTTTATATTCGTTTTGCTAGTTTAATCTCTTTTTCATGCCCATTGTACCTTTCTTGTGCTCGTTTTACTCTTAACATGCCTGTTTTACTTTAAACATGCTCGTTTTACTTTTCTGTTAAATGTTTCATCAAACACCTTTACTTTAAACATTTCCTTTAGTTAATAAGCCTTTTATCCCTCCTGCTTGTTTAATAATGCATTTTGTGCTCTTGTAATGCCGTTTTGTCCTTTTTATGAAATAAGTAGTTTGTGCATCTTCTCATTACCTTTGCTTCTGTTCTTGCTATTTTCTGTGCTCATTTCTTTTATTTTATCTTCGTGGTCATTTTGCCATGGCTCCAAATCTTATTCTTTTCGATCTCTGTTCTGACACCTTGTCGCTCTACTACTTTGGACGGAATAGAAGAGTCTTTGTGGGTTCTGTTCAAGCAGCTTTATTTTATACATGTCACAACAGAAGTTTACTGACTTTAACTTGTATACAAACTAACTGCTGTAATTATACGTGCTTACTGTCTGGATGCACTCTCAAAATGACACTAGGAATGCCATGTGCTTAACATTTATACGTGCACACTCGGTGTTTGATGTGCTTCTTAAAGATACAGCACATAGCACGTGCTCTCTGATCTGCATCTGCCATGCTCATAAAAACATGCACAAACATGATTCATAGATATTCTGAGACCACAGAGGCTTTTGACTATTCATGCCTTGCCAGTACTAAACTCCTTTCTCCAGACTGTAGTCTAGGCAATCATAGACTGCTTAGTGGCTTGGGAAGCTGGACATTCTTATGGATTTGGATTGATTTTAGTACTTTGACATTAAGACCTGTGATGATTGATGTCATATAATCAGGCCTGAGGTTATTTAAACCTTTTTGTGTATGTACTGTGGTTCTGAAGAAGTCTGTTAATAAAGAAAGGTGAAAATGGTAAACAAAACACTTTTTGTTGTTTTGCGATTACATTTCTTAGGTTGCGTACGCATTTTTCATTTTGTTTTTTATTTTTATTTGTGTGTCTACTGCCTAGTTTTTATTTTGGTTACAAGTTGATTTGTTCTAACATGACATTGATATGTCCCTGCTGTCATTTTTGCAAGTGGAAGGGCAAAATATGGACTGCACTCAAGTCTTTGTTGGAGAACTTGACTATTTTAATACAATAACTTAATGCAGGCTGTTACTTTGGTAAGAACTTCGGTTGAAGGTCTTGATGGTATAGAAGTGGCCAGATATGCTGCAGTGGTTAATAATATTGATCATGATTCTAATAGCCACAGCAAGGGGCACTCTTAAGGTATGACCTCCAACACCCCTCTTAATTGATTGGCCTTTTACTATGGTTATCAGAATGGTTGTTCCTGTAGGAGACTTGGTGGTGAAACAGATGACTTTGGTCAGGAAGCTGTTAAAATGCAAATTATAACTGTTTTTGAGGAAAGTATTGAAAGAAGCCATTTACCCAAGGGCAAACAGGGTATGGAATATTCCTAATGGAGAGGAGGAAAGATGAATTTTACATGAGTAGTTAACAGAAGTTTTTGACACCCAAGGATATATTCACATGAAAATACTGATTAGAAATAACGAAAAATTGATGGCAACCTTGAAAGGTGAAATTGAGCAACTTTATGTTTTCAATTTCTAACAACTTGGAATATGAGGTACATAAATTGACATGTGAAAGTACTTTTACCAAGGTGGACAGTAAGTGTAAGAGGATTAAAAACAGAAATGACGAAAACTGGTAAAGGATTACCTAGATTATAAGAACAAAAGGGCCTAATTTCTTGGCAATAAGCAGGAGCATTGACTGACTTACTAAGATAACAATTAGGTTGATGAGAATACTAATTAAAATGAAGGAGCAGTCCCTGTAGTGACCCAGGGGCCTTGCAGGTTGGCTAAGGTTGCCAAAAGGAATGTGGATAAATACATTTTGAATCAGAACAAGAACCTCTGTATATCCTATGGGAAGGGGCAACCCTAGAAAATGAAAACACAGGGTTCTTATTGAAAATGAACAAGGTACTGTTACCATGTAGGAACAAAATTTAAATTTTTACAATTTTAGTAATTTTGAAATAACTCAGGATCATGTCATCTTGTTTGGAAAAGGTTTAACATTTGTCCCATCAACAAGGTTTAATTTACTGGACACTTTTTATTGGAGTCGAAACTGTTTGTTTGAAAAATGAATTTAGCTCTTTAATTTCAGAATAACACTAGTACTCAAAATAATATGTTGTCATGTTTTAGGAAGATTGTCTATAACCAGTCCTTCATCATGCATTTGTCATGTTTGAAAAATGATGTGAAGATGATGCAAGAGAACCTCACTTAGCTAAAAAGGTTAATAGGCATTACAGTTTGTCAACAAAAGATGGTCACACAGTGAGATTGTTAGCGACAAGTCTTTTAGATCAATGAAACCAGACAAAGGGTGTGTGTTGGTGGTAATAGACTCTGTAGGTTACTTAGGAAGAATGTCAAATATATTTTAATAGAGCCTGACCGATGAGTGTAGGTCCCTAAAAATGAAATTAATATGGTCTACAGATCAATTGACTTAATGTTAGATGATTTGCACATCACATTAATAACGAGATATCTGATGACTTGTATTGATAAATGGAAGGTGGATAAACCGAGAATACCCACAATATTTGGCATTCCCGAAATACAAACCAAAGAGACTGACCCCACTGTTAAAGTCCATGGTTTCAGCGGTTGGCTCAAAAACTGAATCACTTGCAAAGTACAGTGGATATAAAAAGTTTACACACCCCTGTTAAAATGCCAAGTTTTTGTGATATAAAAAAATGAGACCGCATTAAATCATTTCAAAACTTTTCCCACCTTTAATGTGACCTATAACCAGTACAATTCACTTGAAAAACAAATCCGTTGGCGGAAAAATATTAAAAAATAAAAGAACGTACAATACGCTGGTTGCATAAGTGTGCACACCCCTTAACTAATACTTTGTTGTGTGTGCACACCCTTAAACTAATACTTTGTTGAAGTACATTTGATTTAATTACAGCATTCAGTCTTCTTGGGTAGGAGTCTTATCAGCATGGCACACCTTGTCTTGGCAATATTTGCCCACTCTTCCTTGGCAAAAGCACTCTAAATCTGTCAGGTTGTGAGGGCATCTCTTGTGCACAGCCCTCTTCAGATCACCCCACAGCTTTTCTGTTAGATGTAGGTCTGTGCTCTGGCTAGGCCATTCCAAAACTTTATACAAAACTATATTATATCGGCAATGTGGCAAAGTCTTTTTTACCTTGCAATTACCAACATAATTACAGCATCCATGGGAAGGACTTTGTGAGTGTTTTAAGTAAATATGCTCAATTGTGTTCTAGTTTTAAGTACTTTTTGTTCATTAGTATTGCAACAAAAATTGACATTGATACAGGGGGTGGTGACTGCCAGTACAATTTGGAGGTAAAAGAATAGAGATGACAACTTAGACTAAATGCATGCAAACCTCCATGATCTTTGTGTTTCACTGTTGCAGTCATCACATTTTGGTTATCTGTCTGCAGGTAGTCCTCAGCCGGCCTGAATACCAGAGTCTTGGATTCCTGTGTTGGATGCTGTCCCTTTGTCCATGACGTCAGGTTGTCAGGGGTATAAAACATGCAGCCAATGCCTTTATATCAGTCTTTCTTGCTGCGCGGTGCCCAAAACAGAAGCAGTTCACAAGTGCCGGTCGGCCAACTCCTGAAATTTTAGTTTTCGAGTTTCAGAACTTCAAAAAAGCTAAGTACCCCATTGGGGATCCTTTTTCTTACTCTTAACCGATGTCAGTAAAAGTTAGCAACTGTATTACCTGTGGAAAGCAAATACCTCATAAAGATTTTCATTTGTACTACATTTCTTGCTTAGGCCCAGACCACGACATTCCTCGCTGTCGGTTTTGTGTCTTGTTCAACCCCCGAACTATTTGTTGTCTGTCTATATTTGCAGCAAATTATTTTGGTACTCGGTATAACTATCCAGAAATGGCTTCGGTAAGCCATCCAACTACCGATATTCTGAAAAAATGTAAGGATAAGGATAAAGACAGAGGCAAACTGCATAGGTCCAAAACTGCAGACGACGCTTCCGTTAAGCTAGTCGCCAGTCCGCTGGTACTCAGTGAGGTGCTCTTGCAGCCCCTGATACCTGCTACTTCAGATTCGCAGGCCCCTGCTGAGACCCATTCGGAGTCCGGTATGCCGCGAGATGCTTCTTCGACTATGGAACCTGCGGATGTCTTTACCTTGCATGAATCCGGAGCCGCAGTGCAGGCACCAGCTTCTGAAGGGTGTATTCAGGCCTACAAACTTGCATTTTAAACAGACGCCATCTTCTTCCTCCAGGCCTAAATCTCGACCCACGCCTAGGAAACTGACATCCAGACCGCATGCTCAGGCCCATATGCCTAAAAAACAAATGCTTAGAATGGCTGAAGACCTTATTACCTTAATTAGGGGAAGCCATCCTTCCCCCTCTAAGAAACCTAGAACTGATTTTCCTACTGATTCTTCTGATCAGGAATCTGATATTTCTATTTCTTCTAATTACCAGGATTTGCCCCTATCTACCTATGAGTATTCTGGTGCAGAGGATTCTATTCCCTCTGTGTCCCCTTTGGTGAAACCTTGCACACTCTTAGGGAGCATTTCCGCTGGGAAAGCCAGGATTACTCTGACTCCATAAAGAGACTTAGGGAATTCTTACTCCTCCCTCAACACAGGCCTTTAGCAATCCCTCCTGTTCTGGACATTGTAGATGATGCCTTCTTGGAATCTAGCCTTTCCCCAGAGACTTTATCTCCAGCTCCCAGAAAACCTGATGGGTATTGCAGAGTACCTGACTTTCACAAGTTCATCTTCAAGAATACGATCCAGAGACCATTTCCCAAGGGCCAAAGGGCATTAAGGCTACTGCTGCCAAAAACCCTACCCCTTCTGATAGAAATTCTAGAGCCTTGGACAGATTGGGTAAGAAGGTATATACTTCTGCTACTTTGGCCATTAGGGCTTTAAATTGCCAGTTTCATATGTTAAAGTACCAGCAGTATATTATGGGACTACTTAGACAGAAAATGATTTTGATTTCTGACTGTACTAAACACAAAGAATTTCAGGATTTAATGCATTCTGCAGAACAAGTTGGTAAACCTACTTTGCAATGTGGTTTTGACTATTTAGAAGCATCTTGCAGGGCTACTGTCACTGGGTCTGTAAGTAGAAGGCATGCTTGGCTTAAGGAGCAAAACTTGCCAGATCACGTTAAAGCTAAATTACTGGATGCTCCTTTAAACCAAGACTGCCTGTTTGGCAACAAAGCAGAAGTCGTCCTCAAAAACATGGAAGAAAAAGCTTAATCTATTAAAACTGTTAAAGATTTCCTGCAAGTACAGCCTCCCAGATTTAGTAGGCATTGGCCTTCAAAGAATTGGTCCTTTCCAGCCTCTTCCGGGCCTTCTCAGTCCAAACCCAGGAACAGCAGACCACCTAGATTACAGTCTCAGGCAACGCACAGGCCGAAGCAGTGGGGGGCTCCCACTTCCAAAGCAGGGAGTAGTAAGACACCCCCCATGGGAAAATGGCACAATGACTTAACCTTAGCCCTTCCAAGCCCTGCTCAGCTGCCTGCTTCCTTAGGAGGAAAGCTTGCCCTACATGCAAAGAACTGGGAACTCATTACCCAGGACAAATGGGTTTTGAATATAGTTTCCCCAAGGATACAGAATCCACTTCCATACCCCACCAGCCACAAACAGTTGGCCAGACCTACCCCCAAATCAGTGGGCAGAGGCTCAACAGCAGGTTCTCTCTCTTCTAAGTATCAGGGCTATTCAACCTGTCCCAGCAGAAGAAAAGGGACAAAGTTTTTATTCAAGACTTTTCCTGGTACCCGGAAAAGACAGCTCCTGGGGTCCTATCCTGGACCTTTCTATTCTAAACACTTTTTTGGTAATCCCAAAATTCAGGATGCTAACACTTCAACAATTGCTTCCTACTCTAGGCAAAGATGCCTGGTTGGCAACCTTAGACTTAAAGGAAGCTTACCTGCACATTCCAATAAGGGAATCTTACAAGAAATACCTATGCTTGATCAGTTCTCTGCACTTCCCTTTGGCTTATCTACTGTGCCCAGGGTATTCACAAAGTGTCTAGCTCCAGTCATTGCATTTTGCAGGCAGAGAAATATTCAAATATACCCATACTTGAACGATTTTCTGATTCAGGCAGAAAGCCAGGAATTGTTATTAAAACATCTGGCGTTCGTAAAGAAACTTCTAAACTCACTGGGGTACACCATAAACGAAAATAAATCTCACCTAGTACCCTACTAACAAATTGTATTCCTGGGAGCAAGCTTGAATACAACTTCCCTGATTATTTTCCTCACTCCAGAGAAACAAGTTTGACAACCTACTTCAAACTACTGGCCACAAAGTCCCAGCTATCTGCAAGGAAAATTCTGCAAGCCCTGGGGTTCATGCCGTCTTGCATTCTACTAATTCCATATGCAAGACTGCATATGAGGAAACTACAATGGTATCTAAAAAGCCTATGGTGTCAACATTCTCATGATCTATAAATGATTCCTATCATTCCTTGTTTAAAGACAGAGTTCCTCTGGTGGGCAGAGGCCTGCTACCACAACAAGGGGCTCCCTTTCACTCTATCCCCTGCCACCCAACCCTAACAACAGATGCATCAGACTATGCATGGGGGGCTCACTTGACAGGGCAGTGCATTCAGGGCAAATGGAACCCGAGTCAGATGCACCTGCATATCAACCAAAAAGAAATGTTAGCTGTACAGAATTCACTGACAGCTTTCAAGGACCACATTCTTCCAGGACAGTTATTGGTAAAGACAGACAACACCACAGTTATGTGGTACATAAACAAGCAGGGGGGAACCCACTCGTACCCTCTCTGCAGACTAGCCATGGCTGTGTGGAACACAGCTTTGAGCTGCCAAGTGCACCTACAAGCTCAATTCCTGCCAGGCAAGCTAAATTTACTGGCAGACAGCCTAAGTAGAAATCTCATGGACCCACACGAGTGGAAACTGGAACCAAAAATATTCAACCACTTGAGGAACAAATGGAGGACTCCAGAGATAGACATGTTTGCCTCCCCTCAGAACTACCAATTGGACACATTCTGCACAAGGACTTCCCACAGTCAAGCTTGGAAAGTGGATGCCCTGTCCTTTACCTGGGAAAGCCTTTCAGTTTATGCCTTCCCCCACTGCATCTCCTCTCGAAGGTTCTGCTAGAGATCAAACTGGACAAATCAAGGACAATTGACTGCACCAGACTGGCCATGCCAGCACTGGTTCCCCCTCTTGTGCAGTATGTCACTGCTGGAACCATGGCACCTGCCTCAGACCCCTTCCCTGCTGTTTCAGCAGGCGGGTCAGATTCTGCACCCTCCGCTCCAAACCCTGAACCTTGCAGCCTGGCTAATTCCTTGAGCTCTCCAATAGCATCCCTCAGTAAGCAGGTGCTAGATGTCATTCTGGAGGCAAGGAGGCCAAGTACTAGAAAATCCTATGCTGAAAAGTGGAAAAGATACTGTTCCTGGAGCCAGACACAGGGGATGGGCACAACGGTGCCCAGCTTACCTCATATTCTTCAGTACTTTAACAGCAATGCTCCACAAAGGCTTATCCTTTTCGTCAATTAAAATTCATGCCTTTGCCATTTCAGCACATTATAATACTGAACCTCCCCTCTTCTCTCACCCCCTGCTAAAGCTGTTCCTCAGAGGGGCCAAAAATTTGAGCCCTCCCCTCCCCAGGAGAGCCCCTACTCCAGCATAGGACCTTAACTTTGTATTGGCAAAGCTCACTGTCCCTCCTTTTGAGCCAGCTACAACTGCAGAGTTGAAATTCCTTTCTTGGAAAACAGCCTTCTTTCTAGCCATCACTTCAGCAAGAAGGGTGTCTGAATTACAGGCCCTCATGGAAGTGGAGCCCTTCATTATTTTTCATGCAGACAGGGTTTCCCTCTGGACCAATTCTTCCTTTATACCCAAGGTGGTGTCTAGTGTGGCCCTTAATCAGTCCATTCATTTGCCTACCTTTTTCCTGAATCCACAAAATAAAGGAGAACGAATACTGTACTCTTTGGATGTGCACAGACAACTTAGATTTTATTTGGATAGGACTAAGCCTCTCAGAAAATCTGAACAGCTGCTAGTTTGCTTTGCTTCAGGGGCAGAGGGGAAGGTCATTTCAAAGCAAACCATTTCCAAATGGATAGCCCATTGCATTCATTTCTGCTAAAATGCGTCATGGAAAATCTACCCACAAGGGATAAGATCACATTCCACCAAGGCTGCATCTACCTCTACAGCCTTTCTCAGAGGTGTCCCTACCAGCGACATCCTAGAAGCTGCAACCTGGAGCTCTGTACATACCTTCACCAAGCATTACCACATGCCTATTTTTTTCTTAATCCAGAGCTGGTTTTGTCACTGCAGTCTTGCAGGGAATAATAGCTGGCCCTAATGCTCTCTAACTTCCTCCTCCCTTCCTTAGCTTTGAGAATCAACCCAAATGTGATGACTGCAACAGTGAAACACGAAGAACATATTACGGTTGTGTACACTTACCATAAATGTAGATGTTCGAGTGGATTCACTGTTGCAGTCCTGGTTACCCTCCCTCCAGCCCCCTGACTTCTCTTGACTCTACCTTTCCTTCTTGTTTGGTGTATTTAAGCTTTCTGGTGTATTTGCTTTTTGTTGGAGGGGTACCATAACATACAGTTGCTTCCCTTTGTGAGGGCATCTGACAACCGGGGCAAGAAAAAGTGATGTAATGACGTCGGCTGCATGTTTTATACCCCTGACAACTTGACGTCATGGAAGAAGAGACGGCATCTGACGCAGGAATCAAAGACTCTGGTATTCAGGCCGGCTGAGGGCTACCTGCAGACAGATAACCCGAATGTGATGACTGCAACAGCGAATACACTTGAACATCTACATTTATGGGAAGTGTACAAAACTGTACTTTTGAATGATACTATAACTAGTGTGCTGAACTCGAAAGCTGCAAAGTTGTGAATAAGTTTTTATTCAATTTTTTTACAGTTTATTTTTGTGATAATTTTTTTTCAGATGTTATTCTTATGGGTTTGATTTTAGTACTGTGACCTTAAGAACTGTGGTAATTGAAATCATCTGATCAGTCCTGAGGTTATTTAAACCTTTATGTGTGTACTATAGTTTTGAAGAAGTCTGTTAATAAAGCAAGACTAATGAGCTACACCAACCATTTGTTCTTTTGTGATTCTTTCCTGGGTTGTGTTTGCATTTTTCTTGTCCTCCCTACGGTCGAGTGATCTTTAAAAGGCATGCAGGTGGGTCTGTGCATGTGGGTGTGCCTTCTTTGAAGGTTTGGCACCAAGTTGGCAACTCGACACTGTAAAAATCCACTGCCAATCGTTAGCGGACCAGAGTTCTGCTGTGGCGACCCCTAACTGGGAAAAGCCGAAAGATCCCACCACTTGCTGGTTTTACTTGCGTCTTTAAAGCCTAGTGTTTATTTTGGTTACAAATAACATTAAAAAGTAGATAGCAATTTTAGCATTGCCATATGTGGGTATTGCCACTTTTTCTGCCCTGTTCTATTTAGTCTGTAGTAACTTCCTGTAAGGTAGGCTGCCATATGTAATGTCATTGTTTTCAAATGTGGTATTTTTGCAGATAGCTCACATTGATTATTTCCCCTGAGTCCCAGTGGTTCCTGTGATTTGTGAAGTCATTACTTTTTTGGCTAGTACTCTTACTAACAAGTGCTCAATTTAGGTTGTGAACATTCAGAAAACTTTATTTCTTCTTACTTTGCTGTTTGCTTAAAGTTGGTTATTGTGATTGCATTGTACATTTTAGCGCATTTGCATGTGTTTGTTTTGTTAGAGTACACTGACCTGCTTTGTACTTGCATTGCAGTTGATGCATAAAGAACCTCTGGCATCCCCTGGAGTTGAACCACCTGGAGACTGTGAGCAACAGGTAATTCATTTCTTTAAAGACAGTTTAAATGCTAACATGTAAACTTGGTTTTGATTCTTTTTCTTATAAAGTAGAAGTAACCATTGTTGTTTTATTATTTTCAGTTAAAAAGAATCACAGAAGAGCTCAGAGAAGCTTTGGCAGCTAAAGAGGAACTGGTTCAAAGATGTCAAGAGCTGGATATTCAGGTGAGTTTTACTTTTAAAGTCTGTAAAGATGGTAAAATTATTAAGATAGCGAGAGAATCCGATTTATTTTTACAGTGTGCGTTTCTGGATTCTAGTTGTGTGCTTTTTTAATGCAGCAAAGTATTTTAAGAAACACAACTGGTGTCAAGTATTGTAAAACTACTTTTACAATTAAAATAAGTAAATGAGTGAATATGTGAATGAAACGAGCAACTGTACCAGTGCAGTAGTTCATTTTTTGTTTTACCAACTGCTGCAAGCATCAGTTTATTTTTCATGTGCTGTGATCAAAAGTATAGTAATCTTTTATGGACTTGGATGGAGAACTATAGCAACTTGGAATGTATTTTAATGCATTTATATCCTAACCCTTTAAGTTTGCAACTCCTCTGTTCACTGAATGTATGAAAATATTTTATTATTATCCTATTACGTTAACATTTTTGTAAATGACAGTCTTTTACCTCTTTATGTTATTGCTGTCTTCCATTGCCTTTAAGTTGTTTTGCCTAAGTAAAGGTTTTGGATAAAGATTTCACTCATATGTTGCAGTGCGGAAGTCAGATCTGTTCACAGTTCAGCCTTAGCAGTACCACATATCACAAATCAGTACTGACATTTGGAATGTGTAACAGAAGAGCTTATTTTGTGTTATAGTTTAGGGCTATAAACAAAAATAATCAGATATACTGAGGGAAGGATATTTGACATGCCTGTTTGTAATTTATTTCATAAAATCTAAAAGCAACAGATTTTGTTGTAGAAACTAATGGAAACAAATATGCTGGGCTTTGCCTACTCATCCTTTACAGTAACTGAAAAACTGTATTCCACACAAATGTACTGCATGGAATAATGCCACCTTTTCAAAAATGCATCCAGTTGAACTAACTTTCATTTCTTCATTCATTTGTTCAGAATCACATCTGCGCCTAGTACTTGTCTGTCTTCCATCCTTCCATCATCATTGCCACTGTCTGTCCATCTCTACTACTGCCTGCATGGTTCAGTGTTACGAGCAGTACGGTAGTATAGTTTTCTTTGAAGATACGAATGCTGGAATACTCCTGTCAGCTGCATAAATGTCGATATTCTGTGCACGCATGACCAGTTTCCTTCTTCAGTAGTCCTGCATCCGTCTTTTGAATTGCTTATATTTCCCATTTCCGAGCCAGGTGTCCTGTAGACTGTATTAGACCACAAACATTTTACTTTCCTCTCCTATATTCAGATGATCGGGATACTTGCCTGCTAAGCTGCCTGATCTCCTTTTGCTAGACGCTGTGCTGTTTCCTCTTGTACTTCACAGTGAGACTACTGCTACCACCAACCATCGGGTCACGTCTTCATTCACAAGTGAGCTGGTGATCATCTGTGCATCACTTGCCTAAGTTTAATTTACTCCTGCAGTGTTCATTCCTGTGTCATGTCCTTGAGTTTGCAGTTCTGCTACGTTCTTTCCTAGGTTTCAGGCATGGTAGAACATTATTTCCCAGTCATTTGTGTTTGCTGTACCCATTTCAGTTCATGCTGCCCTTTCACATTTTTCACTGTGGGGTTAATTTCTGTTCTTCCTCTGTTCCACCATAGGTGACACACACTTGTGGCTTGGACGTAAGCAGACCTGTTCTACCTGGTGCTTGAGGGAGCTGTCTGTGGCATTCATGTCTTCTCCGTACCATGGCTCCCCCATGTTGCCCTAAGCTTCTTTCTTACTTTGAATTGTCTGGTCTTTTAGCCATGACTTTAGCTCTGAAATTCTGCTTATCAGTTTATTGACAGAGTCTAAGCCTAACCTTGTACTGAAATATTAATATACATAATGTAAGCATGCAGCACTAAAACAGTATAATAGAAAAAACAATGTACCAGATATGGTGAAAGTCATAAAATCAGACTTAAGCCATTTTTGTATATATATGTTTTTAGTAACCAATTATGAAGTAATTGTAAAATACTCTGTAGACTAATAGCATCTTTATGAATCTCAAAGAAGATTCAGATTTTAAACAATATGTTATTAGGTAGTAAATTGTACAAGAAGGGAGCATGTATAAAAAAAAAAAAAACTTCAAATATTGTGCTTCACCCAGCATTTAGGAAATTATACCAGTACCCCTAAGTACAATGGCTGACTTGGGACCAGTCAGCATTTTTATATAGGATCTAGGGCTGAATGAGCAAGAAACAGAGTTTTAAACTGAGATCTAAATATTGACAACACCCAGTGCATATGGTTCTAAACAAGTGGTATATGAGAAAAGTGTGGAGTGTGTCAAAATATTTGCACAGCACTGTTCCATATGATTTATGTGTAGCCTTGTTCACAGTTGTACACCCTAATGGCAAGATGTGCAGTTGTCAAGAACTAAAGAGACTAAAGCTTGCACAACCATTTAGAGATCTGGTGATGGAAGTCATAGAGTGGTTCAAGTAGTACTTTCAAGATGAAAGAAGGATTTAGAAGCAGTTGGAACATGGTTCTGAAGTGTCTACTGAATATTGGAGTATAGGTCAATTCTTGAAACTAAAACAAACTCCAAGCTTTAGAGATATCCTGGAGTTGATGAAACAAAGAGGGGGTTGGTCTACTAGACCTTTCTCCAGAGAAGTCTGTGCTCCTTGAGCCAGCCCCCACCCACTGACGAGCTAATAAATGTGGTCTGTTAGTGGGCATGGAAGCAACCTGATTTTGGTGGTGATGCCACTAAAAACAAGATAAGATTTTAGTGGAATAAGCCCTGCTGGAACAAGTGTCCCCCTTTAAAAGCAAGGGTTGTTGTGGCAGCCACAAGAAGGAAGCTCTTAGAGGACAGTACACCTGTCTATCCCCCAATAGAGTGTGTAGGGCTTTGGACAGATTTGGGAAACAGACTTGCGTTTCAGTGACATTGGCACTCGCTGAACTTCCTGGCTGACTTGACTCATTTCCAGAGGGATATGATGAAGGAGCTGCCAAAATTTCTTTTGGGTAACCTGCTTGTCTCTGGTATCTACCCTCCAATCCATGACTAATGTTACCATGCATCTAGTCTCTAACACAGCTGATGGTACAGCCAGGGCAGCAGGCATCAGAATTTCTATCCATAGTCATGCCTGGATGCTCCTATTTGATTTTGCTGAAGGCTTCAAGACTTCTTTCACCTTAGGCCTGAAAAGGGCTGAGCCATCAAAGGGGGTCACGATGAAGGGATAGCTTACCAGAACTGAGCAGGAAGGCAAGACCCAGTCTGCTGTTAACATAGTTTTTTCACTCCACAAAGGACTTTTTCCTGAAACTAAAAGGGGAAACAGTTGTAGTTCCAAAAATCCCTGGCTTTTGTCTGGGATGATTCTGCTGACAGACCTCCATGGGGCAGAAGTGGGGAATTTTTTAATGGATGTTGCCCAAGGAATAAATCAGCCTGCAAAACCATGGGTTTCAGGTTCCGTTCATGAGAAACCCTTCTGGTGCTCTTGAATGGGTTGTCTGACTGACACTGTCTGGAAGCAGTTGATGTGATGCTTATTCCTGCACCCTCAAGTCTGGCCGGCCATCAGTCAAGATTTCTGGGTACAGAGGATAATCACCAGATGATATATTATTGCCTTGTTTTTCCTCCTTAGAAAAAAGAAGAGTGTACCCTATGTTCTATCCAGATGGAATAAAGCTGCCGGGGAAGTCATCCATATGGTCGTCCCCCCCCCCCCCCAGACCAACAAGGATCTGGAGTCTTTTCAAGGTTTTTTTTAGTTCTGGAGCCACCTCAGCCAATTTGTAAAATGGACACAATTCCGGATTGTCACAGTTCAGTCCATTCTACCTCGTCTTTTTTTTTTTAAACAATTTTATTGATTTTAAAGAAGTAAATATAAACAATTACATGTTCTTTAACATAAGGATATTTACAATTCAAAAAGTGTTCACATAAGCATTCACATAACAATGTTTAACAAATGAAGTGAAATTACTAAAACTATAAACGAAGACATCCATTGAATATCATTACGTTGCCTAGTATTTGATTATTTCATATATATAACAGAGAGGTTGACATTTGATTTATATGATATCATTGTCAATCTCTTTTCAACAAATTCTGTAGATTAACCCATATATGATAGTTATAAGTTTTTCTAGATGTTCTAGATGTCATAGTTGCAATCTGCAATTGACAAACTTCCATTAGAATTTTCTTGAAATCATTGTAGGAAGGAGGGAATTCAGATGTCCAGTTTCTTGTTATAGTTTTCCTGGCTACTGCCAGTATTGCCCAAAGTAAGGAATGTTTAACTTCCAGGTATGGGTGTATTGAAGATCACCAATGATTTGGTCAAATAAAATTATCTGTAAATATTGCTTGTAGGAGTTCTTTAATGTTTTCCCAAAATACACTTAAAGCAGGGCAGTCATAAAACATATGGTTCCAGTCAATGTTTGCGTTAGACTTACATCTGTTGAAAATATTTAGTTTACCATTAATTTTGTTCATTAGTTGAAGGGTGTAGAAAGATCTATATAAAAATCTCCAGTAATATATTTTCCATTTAAGTGAAAGTGTTTAGATCCCTTGGAAGTGTGTTATTAACTGTATAAAAATGGTTCCAGAAATTAGCAGGACAACAATATGTTTCTTTGATAAGTCTGTATATAAATCCCATGTTGTCTGAATAAGTTTGTTTATGTTAAATAACTGAATTAAAGAAATCTAGCAGTTACAGTAGTGACCTGTTTATTAGCAGACGTGATCGGGTTTATCTTATTTTGTAAGAATAGTCTGAGGGATTGTATGTTAAGCCATAAGGAGTTGTCTAACTGATATTCACTTATTATCTGATCTACATCCTTCACTCTATCGTCTGTAATAAGTTGAAACCAATACAAAAGACCTTTTTGTTTAAGCAAGGTAATTTTATCTATATCTGAGGATTGTAAGGATTCTTGAGTAAAGGCAATCAGGAAAATTGTAAAAAAAGTTCCTTGTACTTAGTGTGTTTAAAAATAAAGTTTCTAAAATGTATTAGTATGTTGTGTAAGTAGCTAAATGAATGTTTGGGTATGCTGTGTAACATGAAGTAATCTTTAAGTATCCATAATATTGGTTATTTATAAATTCTAATTTGTATGGCTGTGGTTTCGATATTAATAGCATAGCTGAGGATTCCCAGAAAGTTTTCCATTTGACCTGATATGGTGCATCTAAAAGTTGTGCTATGGACCTAATAATAGCTGCATTAGAATCATCATCATCTTCTTTCGGCTGTACCCGTTAGGGGTCGCCACAGCAGATCACCTGTTTCCATTTCTTCCTGTCCTCTGTCACACCAACCACCTGCATGTTCTCTCTCACCACATCCATAAACCTTATCTTAGGCCTTCCTCTTTTCCTGTTAGCTGGTAGCTTCATCCTTAGCATCGTTTTCCCAATATACTCAGCATCCCTCCTCAGCACATGTCCAAACCAATGTAATCGTGCCTCTCTGGCTTTGTCTCCAAACCTTCCAACCTGGGCTGACCCTCTAATATACTTATTCCTAATCCTGTCCACCCTCGTCACACCCAGTGCAAATCTTAACATCTTTAATTCTGCCGCATCCAGCTCAAACTCCTGCCTTTTTGTCAGTGCCACTGTCTCCAATCCATATAACATAGCTGGTCTCACTACCCTCTTGTAGACCTTCCCTTTCACTCTTACAGGTACTCGTCTGTCACAAATCACTCCTGACACTCTTCTCCACCCACTCCATCCTGCCTGTACTCTCTTCTTCACCTCTCTTCCACACTCACCGTTACTCTGAACTATTGACCCCAAGTATTTAAACTCATCCACATTCGCGACCTCTACTCCTTGCATCTTCACCATTCCTCTATCCTCCCTCTCATTCACACACATATATTCTGTCTTAGTCCTGCTGACCTTCATTCCTCTTCTCTCTAGAGCATATCTCCATCTCTCCAGGGTCTCCTCCACCTGTTCCCTACTCTCACTACAGATCACAATGTCATCTGCAAACATCATAGTCCACGGGGACTCCTGTCTGATCTCGTCTGTCAACCTGTCCATCACCATTACAAATAAGAAAGGGCTCAGAGCTGATCCTTGATGTAACCCCACCTCCACCTTAAATGCATCCGTCACTCCCACTGCAGACCTCACCGCTGTCACACTACCCTCGTACATATCCTGTACCACTCTTAGATACTTTTCTGACACTCCTGACTTCCTCATACAATACCACAACTCCTCTCTAGGCACCCTGTCATATGCTTTCTCTAAGTCTACAAAAACACAATGCAACTCCTTCCGATATTCTCTCTACTTCTCCATCAACACTCTCAGAGCAAAGATCGCATCTGTAGTGCTCTTTCCTGGCATGAAACCATACTGCTGATCACTAATCATCACGTCCCTTCTTAACCTTGCTTCCACTACCCTTTCCCATAATGTCATGCTGTGACTGATCAATTTTATCCCTCTGTAGTTACTACAGCTCTGCACATCACCCTTATTCTTAAAAATCGGTACCAAAACACTTTTTCTCCATTCCTCAGGCGTCCTCTCACTTTCCAAGATTTCATTAAACAATCTGGTTAAAAACTCCACTGCCATTTCACCTAAACAGCTCCATGCTTCCACAAGTATGTCATCTGGGCCAACAGCCTTTCCATTCTTCATTCTCTTCATAGCTATCCTTACTTCTTCCTTGCTAATCCATTGTACTTCATGATTTACTATCCCTACATCATCCAACCTTTTCTCCATCTCATTCTCTTCATTCATCAACCCCTCAAACTACTCTTTCCATCTCCTCAACACACTCTCCTCGCTTGTGAGTATGTTTCCCTCATTATCCTTTATCACCTTTACCTGCTGCACATCTTTCCTAGCTCGGCCCCTCTGTCTAGCCAATCGGTGCAGGTCCTTTTCTCCCTCCTTAGTGTCCAACCTTTCATACAACTCTTCATATGCCTTATCCTTAGCCTTCACCACCTCTCTCTTTGCCATGCACCTCATCTCCTTATACTCTTGTCTACTTTCTTCATCTCTCTGACAATCCCACTTCTTTGCCAACCTCTTTCTCTGTATACTCTTCTGTACTTCCTCATTCCACCACCATGTCTCCTTGTCGTCCTTCCTCTGTCCAGATGTGATACCAAGCACCTTTTTAGCCGTCTCCCTTACTAGCTCTGCTGTAGTTACCCAGCTATTTGGTAACTCTTCACTGCCACCCAGTGTCTGCCTTAACTCATCCCTGAACTCCACCTCACAATTACCCTTTTTCAATTTCCACCACCTGATCCTTGGTGCTGCCCCCTCACACTCCTCCTCCTCTTCTTGATAACCAGCGTCATCCTACAAACCACTATCCTATGCTGCCTAACGACACTTTCTCCAGTCACCACTTTACAGTCTCCAATCTCCTTCAAAGCTGCATTAGAATAAAGGTTCAAAGCAGGAAAGGCTATGCCCCCTTTGTTCCAACTATGAAGGTGATGTTTAAGTGCTATTCTAGGTTTCCTGGGAAACCAAAAAAACTTTAATAACAGAGAATTGATCTTATTAATGAAAACTTTACTGGGAAGTATTAAAATAGATTGTAAAATATAGAGAATTTTAGGAAGGATTATCATTTTAATGATAGTTAACCTTTCCTCAGTTGTAAATATAATTGTATTCCATTTTGTTAATAGAGTTTGATTATTTACATAACATCTATTATAATTTAGTTTTGTGATTAATTTAATATCTTTAGCAAGCATGATGCCTAAATATGTAATTTGATCTGTGATGTATTAGTGTCCTTGTTAATGTTTTTCTTATTATTGTTTAAATAGAAAGGTAGGATCTTAGTTTTATTATCATTGAATGTCAGTCCAGATATAAACTGAAATGTGTTAACAGCTTCAAATAAGGCTGTTATGGAAGAATTATCTCCTTTAGTAGTGATGAGCACATCATCAGCAAATAACTGAATTTTAGAAGTTGTTCTGTCATTAATTTCCAAGCCTTTTATGTTTTTATTTCCTCTTATATCGTTAGCCCATGGTTCCATTATGAGAGTAAACAATAAGGGAGATGAGGGACAGCCTTGTTTTGTTCCTTTAGTGATGGGTATTTGAGTCTATGTGTATGATCCAATTTTGATATAAGCAAGTGTGCCTTTATAAAGATGTAATAGTAAAATTATCTGAAAAGTTTAAACATTGTAATAATTTGAATAGATAATCCCAATGTATTGAATTGAATGCTGAGTTAATGTCAAGGCTAACCAGAGACACTATTTTTTTTCTTTCTGTGTGAATAATCAATTAAAATAACAGACCGTTGGATGTTATATGTACTTCTATTAGCTACAAAACCTGTTTGGTCATCATTAATTAACAGGGGTAAGAATTTTTTTAGTCTATCAGCATAGATGTTCATAAACATTTTGTAATCAATATTTAAAAGAGTTATGGGACCTATATGACGTACATGATTTAGGGTCCTTACTAGGTTTAAGAATGGGTGAAATAAAAGTCTATTTCCAGGATGGGGGCAAAATAATGTCATTCTGGGCTTTATGGAATACATCATGTAGTAAAGAAATAGCTGTTTTAGGCATGATTTTATACAATTCAGGTATGATGCCATCATTGCCTGGTGCTTTGTTCTGTTTAAGTAATGTTTGAAATTATTTTAATTGAGTTATATATGCAGGTATTCTTCTTATGAGTCATTGGGGTGTCATTTAAATAAAGCTCAAATATAATTGTATTATGATCTGAAATCGGGCAAGACACAATCTTGGTGTTTTTTAAATCATTTATTATTTGTGTGGATATGATTATCCTATCTATCTATTCTAGAGTATGACTTGAATCTATTAGAATAGAATGTAAATTGAGCTGAGCTCAGGTCTGTGTAGTCATTAATATATTTTAGATGATATCTATCCATGAACTGTATTAGTTGTTTAGCTTGTGAGGTAATCTTCCTTTTCCCTAAAGTACTAAAGTCTTTTTCATTTAAAACACAGTTAAAATCCCCTGCCATAATAATATTACCCTCAGATTGAGATAGTTTGGTTCAGTTGTTGTTTAATAGTACTGGTTCCAATACCCAGTAACCAATAATTGTTTATTAAAGTGAAAATGTTTGTATTTATTTTAATTGTCACTAAGCACAACATCCCTTTATCATCTTGATAATATTTAATAATTCTAGGTAAAGGGAGAGTTTTATTCCAGAGAATTGCTACTCCTCTTTTCATTTTAGAATGTTCAGAACTGGCAATGACTATATATTTATTAATATTTAAAAAGTTGATATTTTCTTTTAAAAGATGTTTCTTGTAGAAATATTATGTTTGGTTTGTGTATATTTAAGTATTTAAGTAACCTTCCTCTTTTAATAGGGTTATTCAGACCATTTATGTTGATTGATAAACCTTTTAGTGAAGTCATAATAGCTCTATAAATGAGTAAGAAATTCTTGTGATTTGTGTGTTATCTTGATTATGTTTTATATAATCCTCTCCAAAATATTTATGTGAATTATAGTCTTTGTTACCATGTGATATACTGTATGTATTATACAATTCTTGCAGCTTATAATTATATGCATTTGAATTAAGAATGGATGTCAAGAAGAACGTATTAAGAAAATTGAATGTAGTGCAAATGTGATAAAAAAAATGGGGTAGCTACCCACCTGGAGTTATAAACTCCTTGTCCCAGTGACATTTGTCACTCGGATCAAACCCCTACCCAGCAGCAGCAAAAAACAGTCTCCACTGTATATAAATGTGAGATAGGTAAAATATTAACTGTATATATATTTACAAATTCATTATTCATTAAAACAAGTTGAACAGATCTGTAATCGGTGTAACTCATCTGATATTTCTTGTAACAAACTTTTGGAATAAACCTCTAACTGTAGCAACTAAACATAACCTTCACTATATATGAATGTTAAACATACAAAATAATAACTCTATATATGATTGCATATTCATTAACGCAGGTAATGAATAGTTATAATCAGTGTAACGCATCAAGTATTGCTTAAACCATTTCGTCATTCAGAACTGACCTTTAAACAACAGCAACAGAACATACCTTTGTATAAAAAAATTAAACAGATTAAATAATAACTTCATATGTGATTATATGTACCTTAAAACTGGTCTGAAATCTATGAAAGCAGCATTCTAATACAGAAGCCTGTCAATTGAAGTTACTACTAGCCATTTAACACATATGCTATATGCTGGTGTAATATTTAAAACAAATCAATATGAGTATCATTACAGTGAAAGATCAGGTGACACCTTAAGCACTTGTGATAGAAAATGTCATCATGCATTAAGTGAGCTTATTTTAACCCATATTCTTTTATATCTAGCTATCAGCCTCTGAATGGAAAATCAATTGTAATTTATAATAAGATTAATTTATCCTGTTAAGTAAGGCACAACAATCTAAATAACATGAGATACATTAATTTAAAAGAAAAAAAAATGCACACTTACTTTTCCCTTTTTTTCCTTCCCCTTCAGTTTACCATAAACATAAATAAAAATAAGATAATTGAAGATTTCTTTCTTGAGAATCAAACTGAGTCCTAATGGTGTAGTCAGCAAGTTTAAAATACATTTTTGAAGTAAATACAACCTTTCCCAGCATTTCTGATGCTTTTTCAACAAAATTACATGTACTGACTTCCTGGTTGAGCAGGTCAACTAGCTCTGACGTCATCAAAATGCGTCACAAAGTTGTGGAGTTCATTCAAGAATGCAGAGAAGATTTTTAGTGAAAATAAGGTAGCTCATGAAGAAATAAGCTTGTGGAAATCAATCTTGAGCTTCGCAAAGTCTCTGGAAGATGTTTTTTCATCATTTTGAGTGAAAAAAATGCCAAAAATAACAAGTATGTAACTGTATTTAAAATGTATAGGGAAAGATGGGCTCTGAGTAGCAGCAGATTTCAACAGCTCCACTAAAGAAATATTATTCTGACAGGAATTCTGCCTTCAAACTGAAAATACCTTTATATGTGATTTGAAAGAACTTAACTTAATCTACAGTAAAATCTAGTTAAAAACAAAAAAGGCAGATTTTCTTGTCAAATTATTCCTGGATAAATTTCTCCTCATCTGAAATAATTCATCATGAGCTTCACTAAATCCAGCAACCAAGATTCCAGCCTCAAAAGAGAGATTCAGATTTTGATAACAAATATACAGGATCTTACTGCAAAAAATGATAAGCTGGATATGAAAATAGATAATTTCAAGGAAAAAACTACCAAACAAATGGATGTACTTCACCAAGACTTGTTACAACAAAAATCACCGATAACAAGTATTGAAGAAGCTCTGACCGATATGGATGGGAGAATTATTGAAAATGAAAACAATGTGGAATTCTTACTCAAACAAAATACTTCTCTACAAAATAAGTTAGACGATCTAGAAAACAGATCCAGATGCAACAACCTAAGAATATTTGGACTACCAGAAAGCACAGAAGAGAACATGACTAACTTTCTCAATACTTGGTTACCTAAGACTCTTGATCTTACTGAAGCTATGTCCTTTGGTATTGAGAGGGCATATCATTCCCTTGCCACAGTGAATACTGCTTACAAAAAGCAACCTAGATCTATCATTGTCAAATTCCTGTCATCCTCAGACAAGGAATTAGTGTTAAAAACTGCCTGGTCCAAGTCACCAATTAAATTAAATGAAGCTGTGATACGTTTTGACAATGATTATTCATCATTCTACCTCTTCTGATGGATGACTGGATGTGCTCCATAGATCTCCAGGATGTGTATTGTCATATCAAAATAGCAAAGCATTCATAGCTTATCAGTCTGCTGACTATTACAAGCTTAGCAAACAGAGTTTAGAATCAAACCCTGTACCTGGTATCTGTGAGGTAAAGACCTTAACCATTATACCAAACCCTCCTCTATTTTTCATTCCATGAGATTCTTCATCTGGCTGGGTGCCAATCATTTTCACTTCTGAGCACTGCCCTTTGGCATCACCATAGCTCGCAGGCTGTTCAAATGCATGGCAGTGAAACCAACATATTTCAGGCTGCAAGGGTTCTACTGTTTAGGCAGCCAGTTCCTCACCTCACCAACCAAGGGTCTACAAATTCAGTGCAGCAATTTCTTACCCCATCTTCCTGCACAGTTTGGGGTCACCATCAGTCTTGCCTTGAGCCAGGTGACACTAACGCAGATGGAATCCAAAGTCTTTTATCTTTTTGTCAGATGGCTTCGGCTTCTTGGCTTGATGTCTGCTTCAGTCAGTTTAGTTCCTTAGGCAAGAACTTACCTTAGAGTCCAGCTTTTCTGCTTAGTGGTCCTTCTCACCCTTTTCATGCACCAGTACATCTCACACCAGTATGCAAGAAACACCTCCGTTGTTGGTTGACTTCCCTCATAGTGTCATGGGACCAACTGTTCTTTCCCTTGATAGCTACTGTAACCATGGATGTTTCCCTTTGGGGGCATTTCAAAGGGAGGACAATTCAAAGTTCTTGGTCAACAGCAGAGGCCTATCTGCACATCAGTGAAGGCAGTCCTGCTACTGTTGCAGGCCTTTCAGGACCCCTTCCCTGAGGGTCTGTTCTCCATCCAGACAGACAACACTGTGGTAGTTTGATATATCTATAAACAGGGAGAAACATGTGCATGTCCACTGTACATGGAAGCTGTGAGGGTGTGGCAATGGGCAGTGTCTTTCCATCATTTTCTAATCCCAGTGCACATCTTGGGAACTTCCAGTGTACACACGGACAAGCTGAGCAGGTCTGTTCTTCTGCCCCACGACCAGTCCCATAATCAGACAATGATGACATTGATTTTCAGTCACTTCTGATAGCTTCTTACCTAAATTAGCTGCAGCAGTTACTCCGCCATAATCCTGCCACAAGGACAAGCACTGAGGATTGCTGTAGTCTGCAATTTGACCTAGGTCTCCTTAATCCACTGTTCCCTCTGATAACGAAACTTTCTTTAGAAAGCCAGGAGGTGCAAGACCAGGATTATTCTAACTGTCCCTTTTTGGCTGTACAAGTTTGATGCCCCTGTTTGTGGCCTCACCTGAAACATCCACCTTAGGTGTTGGACCTGCCTCCAGACCTTTTGTTTCACCTGCCTGGCAAGTCTCACTGAAACCTAAAAACACTGACATTTTAAAGTTTTAATGGTGGCCAGAGATGCCAGGCTTTCTCCTCCAGTTATTCAAATTTTAGCATCCCTTCCAAAGCCAAATGCCAGGAAGGTTTATCACAGTAAGTGGGAAAGATGATTTACCATGTGAGCGTGTTCCTGGAGTTTAAGCCCATTTTTAGCTCCTCATCTGTTGATTTTGGATTTTTTATCAGAATTGCTTCAGAGAGGCTCCAGTTTTTTCAACCATCAAAGTCCATTTAACAGCCATTTCCAATTTTCAAGTTGTACAGAATCAGAAATCCATTGCCTCCTTAAAAATGTCCAAGGCCTTTTTAAAGGGAATCTTTCTCCTAAGTCCTCCATTCAGGGATCTGGTTCCCCCTAGGGACATTACCATCATGCTACAGACTCTGACCAAGGCTCACTTTGAGCCTGCTTCTTCAATGGCTCTAAGAGTCCTTTCTTGGAAGGCTATTGTTTAGTGCCAATCAGGTTTGCTAGGAGAATCTCTGAGTTGCAGGCTATGTCCTGCAAACCTCAATATCTGCTATTCTTTAAGATAGAATATCTCTGACAACAAATCCCCAATTCCTTCCTAAGGTGGCCTCTGAAGCAAGCTTGAATCAAATAACTGGATTCATTACATTTGCTCCACTTTCATTGTCAAGTCAGGTTTTACTTGCACTGAATGAAGCATTTTATTACCTTTTCAAAAGCTAACCTGGGTCAGTGAGTTTCTAAAGTTAACATTATCCAGGTGACTTTGACTGTAATGCCTTTGTATAAAGATGAGATTGACTTTACCTAACAAATGAAAGGCTCATTCTACCAAAGCTGTGGTTATCTCTATTGCCTTTTAGGTAGGGTTCCTATTGATCAGATATGTGCTGCAGTTACTTGGTCTACAAATCATACATTTTGTGTTGCACTGTAAATTGGATGTAAAATCCACATCCCATACATTCTTTGGCTCCACTGTACTCTGGAGTATCCTTCTCTGAGACCGCCGAGGCTTTTGGATAGCTTGGGAATCTGTTCCAGTTATTCTGCTGATGAAAGACATCAGATGTGAAAGTTATATATTTACTATAATGCTAGATCCATGTTGTCTTTGTTTTGTCTAATTCAACATTCCTCCTTCCATTCCCTCATCGTAAATGATCATTCATGGACTCCTGGCTGAATGATTAGACCTAACCAGGAGCCTTGTCTTTGTGGGCAGCCTTTTTTGCTGTTTTCACATGTCCTCATTATTAGCTGTGTTGTTCAGTTAGGCTTGTGTTTGTTTTGTTAGAAAATATTTAAATGTATCAGAACGTCTGTGGTCTTGTACTGGAAGTATGTTAAAGGAAAGAAATGTGTTTGTGACGAGATAGGTGCCATGGGGAAAAGATGTGAGAATTTATTGTATAACAAGACAATGGAAGGGATGAAATAGTTGAAATAAACAGATGGTTATGTTAAAAAAAAAATTGATATCAAGGAAAAAAATGAAAGAAATATAAATACGTTCTTTTGTGTTTATAACTTGTAAATTTAAGTATGAATTTAAAATAAAATGAGTGTGTAAATGTAGTTTTTTTATGGTATAAAATAGTTATAAATGGTAATAAAGCACCCCCAGCTGTTTGGAGGAGCGGAAGTGAAGCACTCTTTGGAGCTGCTAAGTGTCACCAGGGGGCTGCTACTACAGTTCCAACAATTTCAAGATGGAGGATAGAGAGAAGCAGGAGAGAACTTACTGACAGGAGGAGGAGAAAATGAAATAACTTTTACAGAGTTGAAAACTGGAGGACCGGAGAGATGAGTGTTGGTAGATTTGATGACCCAGGCAGAGCCAATGGAAGGAGAGGGAGTGCAGTGGAGTGACGTGGTAGAGAGAGTATTACAGGAGGAAGTAATGGTCAAGGTTAGAAACATAAACAGAAGCAACAGGTGGTGAAGGGAAAACATTGGAGGTATTCTTATCTGGTGGAGTAGCCAGATTTTAAAGGTTTACTCTTGCAACGTTTCTTTTCGCAAAAAAAAAAAAAAAAAAGAAGAAGCTATGCAGATATACAGCAAGGCAATGAGGAATAGAAGAAAGAACCTGGGGAGACAGAGGATTGCAATTTCTCAGCAACCACAGAGAAGATGACCAGTGGTAAGAATAAAAAGTAAAAATGGTGATGGTATGTACAGGTATTGCATTACAGACAGTATTCTGCTAGAAAGGGTTTGACATTAAAGACATATAAGAGCATTAATTCATTTGGTAGCTGACATTTTCTGTGAAGAGATATTTGAACGCTTTAATTTGTTGGAAAATGTATGACTGAGACTGAAGAAACAAATACAATAGCACCATGGAAACACTATTTTTCAGAGCTTGTGACTACAGCTAAAGAAAATAAATGTGCATTTCAGGACTTCATATATCAATGACCAGGAGTAGTAATTGTTTTTTTTTTCCACTACATGAAATTAAAAAAATGTGATTATAGAAAAGTATGGGCTGGAGGTTGTGAAGTTTGTGGAACAATGGATGTTAAGGATGGAAAAATTCAACATATTTCAAATTGTGAATGTTAAGAGAGGATTTGTTGGGTACTGGGGCCAGCCTAAAACATTTCTGTGGGGATGAAAATGATTTAGTTGAAGGCTGTAACAAAAAAGGTGTTGCCAGTGTGAGGGGAAAGGGGATGTATAGCAAAAATCTGCATGCCAGTTTCTAGAATAGCTTAACAGGTTAATCATCAGACCAGAGAGGTGGGAAGATGTGTGATTCTGGGTTCAAAACTCATGTAAGCTTTTTATGCCATTGGGTTGGCATAATGGATTTGCTTCCCATTGTTAAAAGTAAATCTAAACTTAAGGATGATGATTGCACTTATGCAATTGGTGTGGCTTGGAGAACTGTTTCATATCATTAATGACTGGACTGATGGACTAAATAATGTTGGGCATAGAACAAATAGAGCACATTTAGGAAATGATGCATCTATTTTCTGCAAAGATCATTCAACCCGTATGAAACAAGACAATGCTGCTGACATCTCTGGAATTCTGGATGCAGGTATTCAGCAAACTGAGAATCCAGTTTGTTTAGAAGGAAACAAAAAAGAAAGAAAGGAAGAAGTTCACAACAAAAAACAAGGAAGAAAAATAAACTGATTAATGACTGTAAAGGAAAGAGAATACATAGTAAAAAGGACACTGCTTTGTTATGTAACACATAGGTTACAGGAATGATATTTGTCTTATCAGAAAACCTTCAGTCTACAGAAAAAGGCATCATTTCTCCAATGCAGAAGGTAGAAAAAAGAGGCAAGGGTCAGGTGAAAAGGAAGAAATCAAAACTGAATGTGGAAGGATTGAAGAACATTACTGTAAGAAAAAAGAGAAACACAGATGTTGACTACATGTCTCAAGCTATGGAATACCAAATGGATGAGAATTTAATACACCATGAAAACCGTGAGTTTAATAAGACTAATGGTGATGAAGCTGTATCCTTCGTAACAATTAATAGAGCAGATATTACTGTATTAGAAGCTGAAGATTCTTCAGAGCTGGCCAGCAAAGGTTTTCTTCTAATTGGAGATTCACTTATTAGAGAAACTAATACTTACATTTCCAGAGATGATAATGAACATCGAATAGTGTTATGCTTGCCAGGAGCAAGAATAGAAGATGTGAGACCAGCCTTGGAACTCCTTAATGTAAGGAAGTATGGATCTCTTTTTATTCATGTTGTTACAAATAATGTCACCTGCAAGGATTCATGGATCTGTTTTTATTCATAAGACTTGCGAGGAGTGTCCAAATGAAGGTCAGAAACCACAGCTCCTTCTTGAAATAGTATTTATTAAATTCCACAGAACGCCAATAACGCCAAACCAATCTGTACGTTTTGGTTGTTTTTTTGACTTGCTTCCATCTTTTGTATTGTATCTGTTTTTATTCATGTTAGTACAAATGTCACCTGCAAGGATTCTCTGACTGTTAGTAGGGAACTGACTGCCCTCTTAGATAGTATAGCTTGTACTGGTGTCAGGACATATTTTTCACAAATCACATATAGAAAGGATAGTCAGGTCACTGAGAATGAAAAAATTTGGGGGGTAAATACCTACATGGAAAAATGTCCTGTTTTAAAAAATGGACGTATAGAACATCCAAGCCTAGTTTTGAGCACACGTGTTCAGACATGATAGTGTGCATTTGTCAGCAACAGATATTTTGCAGTATTTGATAAAACACATGGCAGGATTTACTGGTTGTTAATGCTAGTAGCATTAATAATAAAGCTGTTTTATTGGAAGATTTGCTACATTCCCACAAGATTGTTATTTGTGGTACATGGTTAAAGAACAATGACTGGAAACCAGTTCTGTCATGGTATAAATGTTTTTACTGTAACAGACATTCTAACAAAAAATCAGGTGGAGGTGTTATGATAGGGATTAAAGATAACTATGAGATCTGTGGTCATTACATGTTCAGTGATAATACCAATACTATATTCTGTGTAACTGTGACAATAAAGACAACCCTGGAACGTATAACAGTTGTTGGAGTGTATAGACCACCAAAGTCAAGTGCAGATAGAGGAATTCATACATTTCTTGCATGAAACACAGGAGGGAAGAATAATATTAGTTGGGAGACTTAAATTTACCATATTAACAGACTGGAATAATATTGATTCAACAACGTTAGGAAGGAAATTATTCACAGCATATATCCAGGAATGACAGTTGCTTCAGATTGTAAAAAAAAAAAAACCTACCAGGGGATGGAACATACTAGACCTTGTTCGTGTTCCCAAAGGATTACAACTTCAAGTCAAGTTTTACCACCATTGATGTGTAGTGATCATGGGGTTATAAAGGTTAATTTGTTGCTAGATAATTCTGCCAAACTAAAATCTAAGCCAATGCACAAAAGGTTAATTCAGATTATATGGAAGCAAAACAGTCACTGTGTAAAACTAACTGGAGTGAGGTGTTCACTAATTTGTTGTTAGATAATTTTGCCAAACTAAAATCTACGCCAGTGCACAGAAGGTTAATTACAGATTATATGGAAGAAAAACAATTACTCTGTAAAACTAACTGGAGTGAGGTGTTCAGCTGAAAAACTGCAGATGGAATGTGGAAAGTTTTGAAAGAGAAACTGAGTGCAAAAAAATAAAAAAAAAAATATTTTACATCAGGATCTAGGCATACAACATCAGGGGGTATATTTCCATAAGAACAAGATATCTGATTAAGGTGAGAGACAAAAAATATAAGAAATGGAAGAGAGATCTTACTACAACTTTATAAACTGAAATAAACAAGCTGGACAAACAGATTAAGCACAGTGCGAGACAAGATCAAGAAAAATATGAAGAAAATTCTATAATGATTTTGAGCATAATAGGGAACTTTTTATAGATACATAAGATGTGGAAGGAGTAAAGACACACATGCAGTTTCTAAAATTTATTCTCAGGCACAACAGATTATAGATAGATTTGCAAAGTCTTATGCAAAACAGTTTGGCTCCACAAAAGGGGTGATAAGTTGTCCGAGTGACATCCAGTTAACTCCAGGTACCAGAATCAAATTAGATTATATTGAAAAAGAGCTGCGCAAACTGGATCCAAACAAAGCACAGGGAGGAGACGGAATTGGTAACAGTGACATGAGAACACTTCAGCAAGAACGTACAGTACCATTATATCTAGTATTCACTAGGCCATTTAAGTATGGGGAGATTCCTCACACTATGTGCTTATTAAGCCTGCCTTTAAGGGGAAGGGGAGTAGAACAAACCCAGAGTCATATAGACCCTTAAGTCTGCTTTCATGTTGTGGAAAAAGTTATTGTCAGAACTGGATAGGTTGGGACTTGAAACCATATATCAGCATGCATATATTGAAAACAGATCTATTACCACCTGTAACATGATGTTCTATAACTATATGATAACAGCTATAAATGAAAAATTATGCTGTGATGTAATTTAAGTAGATTTAACTACAGCATTTGCAGGGTCATACACAAAACACTGATTAATAAATTGGTACAACTAGGTATTGATATACTCTTGATAAGATGGATAGCTGCATGGCTTATAAATAGGACATGGCAAGTGTAACACAGTAATTGGACAGGTTAAATCCTTGGTTACAGTCAGGCTGTCCTACAGGGCTTTGTCCTAGGCCCTTACTTGTTTAGATTGTATTTTTCTGACCTAACTTTTTCATCTGAGGTGTTCTACAGTCTATATGCAGACGACCTGAAATTGGGTAAAGTGATTACATGTGTTTACAGATAAGGCATGTCTGCAAAATAACTTGACTAAATTAACCATTTGGGTACAGGAGAATGATATGCTGGTAAATTTATCCAAAACTAAGCATATGAGGTTTGGGAGACATAAATTGAAAGGTGAATATTTAATACAGCACACCAAGACTGAAACTGTAGACTCATTTAAGGACCTGGGTATATGGGTAGATAAAATTGATTAATGTTGGTTATAGAACTATAGGTTGTATAAAAAGATTTATAAAGTCTAGGAAGTCAGAGACAATGGAGTTATTGTTAGTTATATTAGACCCAATTGAGTAAGGAATAACAATATGTAAATCCTAGCATGAGTCAAATGTAAAGAGTACAGTGGAAATATACCAAGGGGGTCCATGGTTGTGAAAATTTGATGTAATGGGATCCTATCTCACCTACATTCACAACATATGGGTTCGGAGCCGATCCATCGGCTCCGACTCGGCAACTAATACACTAGCACGAAGTCTCTCATTGGCTGGGCTACTCCCTATCCCAGGATGCACTACACCTGCTTCCCCAGATCTCGTTTGCCGCTTAACAAGCTGGACGTGGTCTCGACTTGGCTGGAGCTAAGTGGTTCTTTTTACCTTATTGGTCCTTGACCTAGGGAATTTTGTCTATATTAACCAAACAGCTGTTTTAACAGCTATTTCTTACTAGTTCTTATTGTTTTTTTGTTGAGTGCTTGTTTCCTAAAAATTTAATTTGTCAGTCGGGCAAGGCCCATTTAAGTTAGAGGGCCTTTGCCCTTCCTTTTGAGTGCTTTAAGTTTATTAACTTTGGTTAGTTGTCTTTTGGGCAAAGCCCGTTTAAATTAGAGGGCTTTGGTCCGTTTAATTTGTTTCAAATTTTTGTGAGGTAAACTTCACCAGTACTCGCGCCAGTGTGTCTCGCGCTTTTCAGTTGGCGCAATTTGTGTGTAGGGCTATTCTTGTTGTGTAGAGTAGTATTTCCTTAGAGTTGTACTTGTTGTGGCCTGTATCATGTCTAAGGAACAAAAGTCAGGTTTTAAAAAATGCACTCGGTGCAAATATAAAATGTCCATTACAGACAGTCATTCAGTATGTGTTTATTGTTTGGGGCCGAAACATCTGCAAGAGACTTGTAGCGTCTGTCATGCGTTCTCATCTAGAGTTCTTCAAGAACGCAAGAACAAATTAATATTGAAAGGGCTTATCAAGCCTTCTTTTGAGGAAGCCTTAGATTTACCTGTTGCTTCCAAAAAGAAAAGATCGTCGGCTCCGACAAGTCCGTCGGAGCCGACTTCTAAAAAGACTAAATTGACCTCTTCTTCCTCGGCTCCACTGACTTCGGAGCTGAGGGTCGAAGGGTCTGCCTCGATACCTCCTACCTCGGCTCCATTGCTTTCGGAGCCGCAGGTTGGAGTATCGAGAGGTGAATCACCTCCATCGGTTCCAATGGCTTCGGAGCCGGTGGAAGTGTGCAGCTCAGACTCTTCCCCCTCGGCTCCGGAGAAGGCTCCTTCGGTGCCGATGGTGGTCCATGCTGTGGCGGAGTCGGCGCCGATAGCATTGGAGCCATTTCGGAGCCGGTCCCCTTCTCTCTCGGAGCCGAGAGGAAAGTCTTCTCAATTGTCTACCTCCTCTAAATCATCGAGACTTTCAGATTCGGACCTGGATAGGGTTTTACAGAGGCTATTCCAATCTCCAGTGTTTACTAAATTGGTCTCAGCTCCAGCACAGTTAGCTTCGGAGCCGATCCCCCCTCCAACACATTCGATTCCTCCTCCAACCTCCTCGGAGCCGTTGGAGTCGGTGGTGGTGGAGCAAAGTGGAGCCATACGGTCGGAGCAGAGACCCCTTCGAGGTCTCGGTTCCGACTGTGCTTCCTACCCTGTCCTCCGGTTCAGGGTTTGGTACTGCAACCTCTTCAGCCGGGCCGAGGGAATACTTTGGGATTGGGTGCTTGTGCCTAGTCTTCCTCTAGGAGCATCGGCTGCTGGAATTCCCAGTGCCATCGTGGCCTCTAGACCAGTGACCTCCTTGGATTCTGGAGGTCCGGCCTTTGAGGCCATGAGGAGCGCGCTGGCCATGCCTTTGCCGGTTCAGCAAGATTCTACCTCACCGTCCCTAGATTTGGAGACTGGTGCCTCTGTTGTGTTGCAGCCCCGGCAGCGGGCCCCAGGGCGTGAGGATACCCCCATTGGGGTTCCCTTCTTCGGGTGGTCCGTCCGAAACTGCTTCGGACGAACCCCACGGAAGAAATTGTGTAAGAGGAAGCACGTAGACTCCCAAGATGAGTCTATTACATCGGATACTGACCTCGATGACGCAGAAGGGTCCCCAAATCATCTTCGGATGATATCTCCTTCTCAGATATCTTGGAGATTCTGAGACAGAGAGGTGACTGGCAAGCCAAAACCCCTTCAGCTGAGGAGTCAGTCTTCCTCAAGGCCTTTGGGGCCCAGCCTTCCGCCTCCTGGGTGTCTCCGCCCTTCGATGAACTCCTTGATTTGGTTTCTCGAAGGGTGTGGGAACACCCTGATTCTGTGGAACCGGTGCCTGCGAGGCCCAGTAAATTTTTGTCAGCCCCCCCCCCCAGAAGGAGTTTCTCACAAAGGGTGTGCCTGTAGATGCTTTGGTGGTGGCTTCTGCCACACAGCAGGACGTGGCAGAGGCTTCGACGTCTATTCATCCTCCTAATAAGGATTCTAGGAGTATGGATAGGTATGGGAAGCGTACCCTGTCCTCAGCGGCCTTTACCTTACGGTCGCTGAACTACTTATGTCATTTTACGAGGCTCCAAAGGGATCTTCTCAAAGAGCTAAATGACTCTCTTGTTGGTAATCTACCTGAGGCGCTGGCCCCGACTGTTGGCACACAGATGACTACCCTCTTTTCTATTGTTAACTCGTCCATGAGGCTCATTTCATATGCGGCCGAAGGGGCGAGTAGAGCAGCGGGAACAGGCGTTGCCCTCAGGAGACAAGCCTGGTTACGCTTGTGTTCGTTCACGGAGGCTTTCAAGTCTTCCTTCGCCGACGCCCCCTTTGATGGGTCATCTTTGTTTGGACCCAAGGTGAAGGACACACTAACTCGGTGCGAGCAGGAGGGCAAGACTTTGACTGCCGTTGGGGTCCGATTTTCCGCTCCTTCTAGGCCTTACCCCAAGGCTGGGAGAGGAGGGAAAATGTGGTTTAGAAAATCTCAGAAGTCTTTCCCTACTCCACCCAGTGATTCCCCCTCCAGAGGCAGGGGGGGGGGGATTTTGGAAGACGCCGCCCAGAGGTGGCAGAGGCCCCGTAACTCTGGAGACCGCGATTCCTTTCGTGGTTCTTCATACAACCAGCGTTCCTGAGTTGTTGCCCGACTGTGCAACTCCGGAGCCAGTCGGGGGTCACTTTGCGGCGCACCCACAAGCTTGGGAATCCATAACAAGCGATCAGTGGGTGCTTCGCATTACCGGAGGTAATATCATCCCTTCAACAAACCCCCCCTTTCTTTAAGGGAAATCCCGGACGTACCACCCAGTCAGCGGGATCAAGCAGCATTAGAGGTTTCAAAGCTGCTAGAAAAAAGAGCCATCCAGCCTGTCCCCATCGACCAGATCGGATCAGGAACTTACTCAAAATTATTTTTGGTACCAAAAAAGACAGGGGACTTCAGGCCCATTTTGGACCTCAGTTCATTGAATCGTTTCGTAAAGAAGTCCAAATTCCGAATGGTCACTCTTCAATCTATTCTTCCTTTGCTGGAAAAAGATGCATGGATGTGCTCCATAGATCTCCAGGACGCTTACTATCACATTCCCATAGCTCAAGAGTCCAGGAGACATTTACGCTTCCGCCTCGGAGTCAGTCATTTTCAATTTCGAGCACTGCCCTTTGGTCTCACCACAGCCCCCTGGGTGTTCACCAAGTGTCTGGCAGTGATAACTGCTCACCTGAGAAGTCTGGGATTCCAGGTGTTTCCTTATCTAGACGACTGGCTCCTTACTGCCACCTCCGAGCATCTACTACTCCAAGCGCTCAGAGCCACGTTCACCTTGGGCCGTTTCTTGGGGATCACGTTCAATTTGCAAAAATCTGTACTACAGCCATCTCAGCGTATTACTTTCATAGGCGCAGACTTAGACACAAAAAGAATGCGCGCCTATTTACCTGCAGCAAGAATTCAGGTCTTACAAGATCAAGTCAAATCCTGTCTCCCCCTACAAAGAGCCCCGGCCCATCGGATCCTACAACTGTTGGGCTCGATGGCGTCGACCATACTTTTAGTTCCCTTGGCCAGACTTCACATGCGAATTTTACAATGGCTACTGTCGGTTCAATGGTCCTATCAGGAACTTCCCTTGAACCACTTAATCATAATCACGGACAGTTGCCGTCGAGATCTGCATTGGTGGCTTCTCCAATCAAATCTCGACCAGGGGCGACCCTTCATACCTCAACATCCCGTTGCCACTGTGACTACGGACACCTCCCAGGTAGGGTGGGGAGGTCATTACCTGGACAGGTCGGTCCAAGGCACATGGCAGATCCAGGAAACGCATTTGCATATCAATGTCCTGGAGATGAGAGCGGTACTATTGGTACTCCAAGCTCTCCATCACGCTCTCCCACAGGGCCCGATTACTATCCTATCCGACAATATGTCGGTGGTGTGGTACATAAACAAGCAAGGTGGAACCAGGTCTTACCCACTATGCAGAGAAGCCATGAGACTGTGGCACTGGGCGGTAGCTACCAACCGCTTTCTAATGGCAACGCACATACCGGGGAAGTCCAATGTGATTGCGGACAGATTAAGCAGGACCATTCTTTTACCCCACGAGTGGTCCCTCAACCAGGGTATAGCTGCGAAAATCTTCGACAGATGGGGTCTTCCTTGCTGCGACCTGTTTGCCAGTCCTCACAATGCGAAATGCAGAGAGTTCTTCACACTGTTTCCTTCTCAGGGACAGATTCCCAGGGACGCTCTGACTCACATTTGGCCCCCGGTCTTCTCACGCCTTCCCTCCGTTCCCTCCTACCGAGGGTGATACAGAAGGCCATTTACATGGAGAGTGAGATGATTTTGATTGCCCGCACTGGCCTCATCAAGTTTGGTTTCCTTTCCTACAGAGGCATGCGATAGAAGGTCCATGGTTTCTGGATCCGGTGCCAGACCTGTTGACTCATCAGTCAGGACGGCTTCATCCGTCTCTCAGGTCCCTGAAGTTGGCAGCATGGTTACTCCACTTCCATCCTTAGTCCGAGACAATGCTCTTTCGCCGGACGTGGTCCACATACTGTCTTCTTCTCATAAACCTTCCACCATCAAACTTTATTCCAGTAAATGGAAAAGGTTTGCCTTCTGGGCTCAAGAACGGGGTATAGATCCCCTCACTGCACCAGTATCGGAGGTTCTGAATTTTCTGGCCTCCCTTTTCCAGTCGGGCTCTTCAGTTCCTACCTTAAGGTTCAGTTAGCGCCATCTCTAATTTTCATGCTTCATTTGAACCTTCATTGATGTCTCACAAACTTTGTAAGGCTTTCCTTAAAGGGGCTTGGCTCCTTAGGCCTCCTTTATCTCATCCTGTCCCCCCTTGGGATTTGAATATGGTTCTTGCTGCCCTTACTGCCCGTCCTTTCGAACCAGCTGCTACTTGTGATTTAAAATTTCTGTCTTGGAAAACGGCCATTTTAGTAGGCATAACGTCTGCTAGGCGAGTTTCAGAACTTCAAGCTCTTTGTTCTGATCCTCCCTATTTGATTTTTCACAAGCATAGAGTTTCATTGAAATTAAACCCTGCATTTATACCAAAAGTGGCCTCCTCTTTCTGTATGCAACAAACTATAGAACTCCCTAACTTTTTCCCAGAATTCTCTAATAACGCAGAATATACTTTGCATCAATTGGACGTACATAGACAACTGCGTTTTTATTTGAATAGAACCGCTCAAACGCGGAAATCAAATCAATTGTTTGTTTCCTTTGCAGTGAACAAATTGGGTCAACCAGTAACAAAAACCTCCATATCTAAATGGATTAAAGATTGTATCATTTTTATTTATTCACAGGCTAACAAAGACCTTCCCTTTCCAGTCAAGGCTCATTCTACCAGGGCAATGGCTACTTCCGTAGCTTTTCACTCCAAGTTATCAATAGATGATATTTGTGCTGCGGCAACCTGGACTTCTCCGCACACTTTCATTTCTCATTACAAATTGGATGTGGTTTCTCGAGGCAGAGCTTCCTTTGGTTCCACAGTTCTCAGGAGTGTGTTCCAATGAGCCACCCGGGATGTAGGTGCTAGGGACGCTGTCCCATATGTTGTGAATGTAGGCGAGATAGGATCCCATTACATCTTTTAGTTATGTACTTACCATAACTTTGGATGTATGGGATCCATCTCGCCTACATTCATAAGTACCCACCCTCCTTTCCCCTTCCATTCGGATTTAGAGGAGCTGTAGTCTCTCTTTTTTTCTTGGAGATCTTTCTTGAAGAACTTTAGTTGGTTATAGTGACTACTAGTTTTTCTGTGTTTGCATGGGTGTATGAAAGCGAACAAACAAGATCTGGGGAAGCAGGTGTAGTGCATCCTGGGATAGGGAGTAGCCCAGCCAATGAGAGACTTCGTGCTAGTGTATTAGTTGCCGAGTCGGAGCCGATGGATCGGCTCCGAACCCATATGTTGTGAATGTAGGCGAGATGGATCCCATACATCCGAAGTTATGGTAAGTACATAACTAAAAGTTATTATGAAAGACTAAAATATCTGAACTTGTACAATGTCTATTACAGGTATCTAAGAAGAGATCTTATTCAGGTATATAGGGCATTTAGAGACAACTACCTCTGGGAATGTTTTGAGTTATCAAAAAGTACTAGAGAATCATCAGACAGCCTATGTAGAAGATTCTATTGGAATGAGAAGTGTACTAATTGGTTCTCTGACAGAGTAGCCGATGCATGAAACAGACTACCTAATTACATTAAAGCAAGTACTAGTTAAGATATTTTAAGAACAGCCTGGACACTTATTATGAGAACAAGTGTTTTGGTATATTGGCAAGCTAGAAGGGCATTAATGCCCATGCTTGAAATATTTGTATGTGTGTGTAATGGATAATGTCTTTACCTGACAGATGCAATGTATAGAATTTGATTCTGACCACTTGTTATTGGCTAGGTTTTAATAGTCTGCAGACCTAGCCTAGTATGCACCTATGAACTGCAGACATTGAACTGTGTAGAAAATGTAAACAAATTTGGACAGTTCTGGTTCGACAGTCACTTATTAGAAAGTCAAAGTGTAAATGAAGAGGAAAGCTCAGAAGAAGGACAAGCAGTAGAAAATATGCTTTGACTTGTTGAACACAAAAATTAATATGATTAATAGTGGTTTGTGTGCATAGTAATATGACTGAGAGAAAATAGTTGAAGAAATTGAAAAAAAATGTGTAAGTGTGTCAGTAGGGATGGTAGGAGATTCTAACTGTAAGTCAAGGAAAAATAACACAGGATATTAAGATGTTAAGGGGAATTGAACTATGGAGAAGTAGTAAAGAACAGAGTCTGGACCTAAAAAAGTGGATTTTTAAGACTGAAATTGATTGTATAGTTTACTCTAAAACATGAAAATAGTAACAGGGACAGTACAGATGGCAGAGTTTTCATATCACAGAGCAGTAAGGGCTAGAAGAGAAGAAGACCGCAAAATGATAAAAGGAGTGAAAAGGGATAGAGATTGACTGCAGAGCATAAATGAGGAAGAAATGATAGATTAAGGAAAGATAGCATGACAATGACACTGGTTGTATAAAAAAATAGGCAGTGGTGGGTAATGTATAAGCAGAAGTGTAAAAATATGTATTTAGAAGTAGAAGGGATAATGCCAAAAAAAAAATAGATGAAATGTATAGAAAATTAGCAGAATTATGAGAGAGATAGAAAAGGGAAATTACCAAATAAGGACACAGAAAACACATGTATGAAAAGAATATAGAAAAAATAAAAATGATGTTACGTAGGCAATGATTTTTTTCTGAGAGAAAATACATCTCCTTATTTAGAAGAAGTAAAAATGAGAGAATGAAGGATGGATGCTATCTTGGATGGCAAATGACGAAATACAAAGAAGAGCATATCAGACCCTTTAAAGAGATTTAGGCCCTCTTGTTGATGATTCTTCATTTGACCATTATGACTCTATAGTCATTCAGAAAGCCTTTTATCTGACTCATCTCATAGATCCAAAGAAGTTTTAATTTTCCTTTATTCATATCTTTTCAGACCCATTATTGAATATAACGCGCCTTTTGGTAGGTTTTTGTCTAAACACATCAGACAACATAGCTTAGAGATTCATAGTTAGAGATCAGTGGTCTCAGAATTCTTGGCATCAGGAGAGACCGATAGCCATTTCTCTGTACTCAGTCTCTTGCAGAGACTTCTGTGGAGATCTGTGCCTAGCCTTTCAAGTCCTAAAAGGTCCAGTTATATTTGACCTCTTTCCTTTGCAGAACTAATGTTACCTCAAATGTTCTGTTAAAGGAACTACGTCTTCATCAGCAGCTAAATAAGACACATTGGTGTGGTGGATTCTTATCCCAATGTATTCTTCAGTTCTGTAGAAAACTTCCTCATGTGAAACAGTGTAACACTGTTATTGGATGGGCAGCGTTCTCCCAGGTCTGTCTTGTCTTGCTTTCCTTGTAGCTGGAGATAACTTTTGATTAGGGTTTTTTTTTTTTTTTTTGAATAGGCTTGTGATGGTCTGCAAACCGATTGCCTATTAACTTACCTTTGAACCTATAAGAAAAATGGGAAGTGAAAAAAACCCTCAAAAGGTGAATATTTTTAGAAAATTATAATAGAGGAAATAGAGTAGGTGGTAAAAGAAGGTAAGAAAGATTCAGTGCCAGTATTGGATGGTGTAAGTTTTATGAGTATTATAGGGAAATGAAAAAAAGCTGAAATTATTTTTTTAATATTAAATGTCCATTTATTAAAGACAGGCATTGTCTGCCTGTTAATGTATATGGTTGGTCATCATCTTAAAATACACATTTCTAGAGTTTTGTTTTATTATAACATTCCTCACTGCAAGCGAGATTTGAAATTAAATACAAGTGCAAAAAATGGTCAAAAATATTTACTTGAAAATGTGTCTGGATTGGTGTGAGGAGGAAAAGTCATAGAAAACCGGCATCTAGGTGATGCAGAGAAGTGAAGCAATTTCTACAGAGTATAGAGTTTAATTTTGATGTACACACACTGTGAGAGATGCTTGATTTGTTTTCTCTTCATGTAGCATCCCACGGGTTACATTTTATTTCTTTATTTTATTTACATTTTGGTTAGCAGGACAGAGCACAGATTGCAAAATGATCATTTGCAGGCTCAGCCCATCTTGCATTATAAACAGTAGCACTACAAATGTAACAATTATAGCCAACAATTGAACCCAAAGGTATTAGAAACTAATTACAAGCAAAAGAGGTACAGTGTTCAAACTTTGCACCATGTTTAGGTGTACATGTTACAAGTGGAAAAATGGAATCAGATGAGGAGTAGGAAAAAAAGTGAGCAGCAGTTTTAGCCTTGGAAACTGTAGGGGACAAAGCAAGAGATAAGTAATGTTAAAGATACAGAATCCAAAGAGATGGTGGCACTGGGAAAGGTACATGTTGTAAGGGATCTACTCTGGAAGCTGGAACTTTCAAAACTTCATATGGTCGAGACCATAACATTGAAGTTTTGAAAGACTGAAACTTGAAAAAAATAAAAACAACATTTTTTTTTTAATTTTTGCCGGGGGGGGGCAAGCCCCCCCCCCCCGCACTCCCCACACCACCTGCTAATTAAATGTACCAAGTCTGAGATTGCAGTACAGTGAAGAGGTCGGTAAATTTCCGGTGACGCACTGTAAGGCAATCTCCATTGAAACTGTCTGAAGTTTCAAAAACAATCTTATGGTGTCAGCCGTATGAAGTTCGAAGTTTTGAAACTTTGAGCTTCCAAAGTAGACCTGTTGCAAGATAACAGCAAGCAAGGAGAAAGAGGAGTTATTTACATATGTACAGGAAACAGAAACCTAGTGGTAACCAGTACAGTAGGGATGTAAATGAGATGACGTAAGAAATTAGTGCATAGTAGTGATGATTAATTGACATGTCCAGCATTCTGGTATTTGCATTTGAATTGTTCAAACAGAAACTTTGTGTTGGGACTTGATCATAATAGTTAGTATGCTCAGAGAGATGATGAGGAAGGGATTGCCATAGATTTTGCAGCAAGTACAGAGATGCTAGTGTCAGAGCTATGTAGTTTAGTAAATGAGGCTTTCAGAGTACTGCTTTACTGTTCCATGGGTTTTGAGAGTATAGTTTGTGATGGTAGTTATTTTCATTGCAGGCTGAGAAGAGGCATCTTGGTGAAGCAATTTAAATAGTTGGGAACTCTGAAGTAAATTGCGTCCTGCTTATATTGGGAGAAAGTTTGTTTTGGATGGAGTTAGGCAGTGGTGTTCAAAGTGAGGAATTGCTGGTGAATTATACTACATTTTTTCTCTGTGTATCATACAAGAGTAAGCTATACTCAAGTTTTGCAGGCAAGACACATTTTCCAATGGCTGCTACAGCTGGTGGTGAAAGGAATTGAGATATTTTTCTGAGCCAAGAAAAGGATGTATTTGATTTTGACAGGTTGTCATGCTGGCTCAAAAGCTTGAAGGGACTTAGAGCTTTAGAAGGTCTTTTCTTAGTACTGAACGTTGCCTATGTTTTTTGGGAGCTTACAGAGCAGCTTTTTGGAGGTAAACCAATAGATTAGGTTCAGGTCAGTTAGTAGTTTGTTTTGGATCTGTAGATAATCATATCATCTGCATATAAGAGTAGTTGTAACTGGTTTAGGTCAAGGGGTAATTTGTTTATAAAAATGACAGTACTGGAGCAAGTATTGATCCTTGTGCTACATGTGGAGCCAATTCTTACAGCAGAGGTTCTATTAGTCGGGAAGTCTTTGAATCATTGTGTGGCCTCACTGCTGATGCCGGTGACTTGGAAATGGGTTAGTAATATTGAAGAGATCCTCCATGTCAAAGGCTTGGGTCATGTCAATGAAAATGGCGCTGGTAAATTTTTCTTAATCCATGTTGAGTATGTTGTTGGCTAGAGTCTAGAGTGCAGAGTGCGCTCCTTTCCGCTTAGAAGCGGTGATGTTTGCTAAAGAGCAAATATTATTTTTCCAGATAGGAGATAACTTGGTTACAAAGTTATTTTATTTTTTCATTTAATTTGCTGAAGGTAGGAAGTTTTGGATGCACCAGTAGTAACTGTTGGAGGAGGGTTTTGTGCGTTTAGGAACACGTCTGATGAAGTTGTGAGGCCAAGGTGAAAGACCTGTTTTTAGTGTGGTGACAGTGTAATCTCTACTGTGATGAAGAAACCAAAGGCACAGCATTTGTGATCCAGAGGCAGACTCAAGTGGGATTTGTTGAAGTAATGGAGTTATTTGTTTGATTGCAATGTTAATAAACCAGCATTGTTGAAGTTAGTGAGGGTTGGGCTCTATTTAGGAAAGAGTATTTTGTACAGGAGCAAAGTTGGAGAATTCCTTCAGGAGTCTGAGGGTGTGAGGATGCCAGTATGACAGAAGGTTCCTTTTGGAGGAGCTTTCCCAGATATGTTAAGTTCCTGCTGACCTTGTCTTGGAGAATGTAGGAATGTGGTTTTGTTTGGATTTGAGGTATTCTGTTTTGTGCCTGTGGATTGCTTGCCTGGTATTGTTCCATAGGATGGTGTAATGTTCTTTTCTTGTGGTTGAGAGATCTTTTTTTCTTTAAGGCTTCGTCTGGGGCATGCATTAAGGTTTTCCATTCCATGGTGAGCCCGTCAGTGTTGGTATGTTTCAGTAGTCTGGAAGCTATTGGGAAGTAAGCATCTTGAAAAGTTAAAAGTTGAGATAATAGATTAGTGCTGATGTTTGGGTCAGTTAGGCAGTGTACTTTTTTAGTGTATGTTACTTTAAACATTTTCTTTGTGTATAATTCAAAGTAGATTAGTAAATTGCTAAGAAAGGAATGTCCACTAACTGAAAAAAGCAGACTGTTGGAACAGAAAATAGTTTATATGTTAATAGAAAGCATGTTTATTAAATATCTTTCTTTGAATTTTAGAAAATGAAAGAAAAGAATTGCATTTTAGCAGTATCATGTATAAGATATCCATTAAAATAACTGTGTACGCTGTGTAAGAAATAGTTTTCTTGTGTTTACTGAAACTGAATTTAAAACTAATTATACCAAATTTACTTGTAAGGTCACAAAACTGAGTTTTCATGGAGAAAAGCATAGGTAAGTATTTTTTTATGAAATAGTTTTCTCTAAGTGTCAATGACATACTCAAAGACTAACAAAATTTAACATTCATTTTCTGTTTTGCACTAAACTCTGTGGAGTTAACCCATTAGCTTTTCTGCACAAAACAGAAGAGAATAACAACGTAGGCTGTCAGTGGATTGCTTGGCTGCTGGATTTTAACACTTGTCTTCCTAACACACCTTAATCCCTTCTTTGTATTCAGCATCTATTCATATATGTTTAGTAGCTGATACATATTACTGTGTTATAAACATGATGGCTGCTTCATATAGTGTTGTTAGAAAGATGCAATATGTTTGTGTGCAAATTATCATTGGAGGGGTGTGTATGGGGTATGTTATGATGCGAAAATGTTTTGGTTATCAAAATGAACTATGCTGCATTTCTGCTCATGTGTAGCTTGAGACCATTGTCCTCACATATGTTTGTGTTGTTGCAATTATGAATCAGTGGTAGGTTGAGTAACAGCAGCCAATTTACAGTAATCTGAAGAGTTTGATGACCAGAGGCCTGGAGTGTTGGCTTGAAGGTTTGAGAAATAAATGCCATATATGAGAGGGCAGCACTGAGCCCCATGGAACACCACTAGTAAATCTTTTGCTTTCAGAAGTGACACCTGTGATGCATGGGTTTTGTCAGCCAACTGGTTTGCAATCCGCAGCACAACATATAACTTTACATTCAGATTTACACGTCTGTCAGTAATATCTGCAAAGGAGAATAATGTCAAAGGCATTGACCAGTTCCAGATATGCTGTGTATGGCCTCTTTTAGCATGATTTATGGTTGGGCTGCCTCTGTGTAACAGCATTGTTTTCCATGCTTCAGGAATGTAACCAGTGGGAGAGGCTTAGATTAGAGGTAAGTAGGGTTTGGTACTAATGATCAGGCAGTCTGGTGTGTTGTCACGGCCAGTGGATGAGATGTTTGTAGCTTTTAAAAGGATTGGTTTGACTTATTCCATAGTAATTACAGGGAGTGGTTGGGATTGTGGAGTAGCTATAACTGAGGGTGGAGTACAGATTTGCAACGAGTTTGTCTGCTGGCATAATTATTTTCTTCGCATCATAGTGGGCAGTGTTGTTGTCGGCTAGTTAGTTGGCTGATTGTTTCAGGATATGGTGGAGAAAGTTGGTAAATTTAAATGCATGGCTGAGAAATGTGAAACTGCTTTCTTTTGTTAAGAATTTGTTGGAATATGTGATATTGTCTTTACCAGTAGTGGTAAAGAGGTATATTGCTCTACTGTGGATGTTAATAATTTATATACTTGTATAAAAGATATATTTCAGCCTTGATTTTTTTTTAAGCAGTGTGGCTTGTGAATATGTAATTTAGAGTATTTTTTATATGTATGGTAATACAAATTTGTTTTTGCAAAAGGAGGGAACTGGTATGGGGGGGTATCCTTTACTCCTGCATATGCAAATTTGTTCATGAAGTTTGTTCATGAAATAGTTGTATAGTATGGATTTTTCTAATGATAAGCTTCTGTATTTGCATTATGTAAAAGACTTTTTATATGTAGTGGTAATAAAATGATTATGCAGTCAATCTATGAAAAAATAATTTACAATTAAGTTTTACTTATGAGTATTCTGAACAGTGCATGTTACAACGTTTTAGGTGTTGGTGCCTAAATGATTATCATTCTTAAAAAAAAAAAAAAAAAATAAGTTATTTTGGAAGGAAATTCCTCCTTGAACATGCCTTGAAAATTCCAGTTGTTATCCTGCAGATACCATAGATGCCTTACCCATATGGTGAATTTAATAGAACTATGTGAATGTTTAGTAAATAGTCAGACTTTTGTGAGGTAGCTGAGCTGATCATTAGTTGCTTTACTAACAGAGGCTATAATGGTCAAAATGTAGAAAAAACGTATTTGAAGTGCTGTAAAAATAATGGGAACTCTTTGTATATACTAGTAAAAAATAGTACAGTAAAGAATATTTATGAGACATGAGAAATGTAAGATCAAATAAAGATAGAAAAAAAAGCAAGATTTGCATTTTGTGACAAAATTACACCTTTTAGTAAAATGTTTATTGACTTTAAGTTTTGGGAAGTTCTGCAGATAAACCAGTTCTGACTAAATCGCTTAAGGGGAGACCTACAGTGTCTTTTACTAGAGGTCAACGTTTGATGGATTGCATGGTCATTTTAAGAAGGAGCTAATAAGACACAGTGTATCTAGGCTACAGATATACACATTAAGTAGGTTATGTTGTCATGGTTTGAGTATTTGTGGTCTTATTTCACCACTGTATACAATTAGTTGTGGATTTTTTTTATGAAAATAATTTTAACTGCAGTAAGGGTGTTGTATATACATTATTGTGTGAATGTCATTTGCACCATATTGATAAAACTTCAGGAAGTTTTAAAGGTAGGATGTAGGAACATAGTAATATTTGGGTAAGGTTGATAATCCAGTAGATGAGCAGTTTGTAAATGTTCTGTGCTTGAAAAAGTTTTGCTTGGTGATAGAAAAGGGAAATCACTTAATTGTTTACTTGAGCATAAAGAAACCATTTATATTTTAAAATGTGGGATTTTAATACCCTTTATCTTAGGTAAGAAGCTGGAGTAGAAGTGCTTGTATAGTGCTTTTGATTGTTTTATTTTTTTGGATTGTTTGTTGATAATTGGTTTTATTATTTATTGTTTTATGTATTATTTATTGTGCTTAATATAACTACTCCCCTGAAGACATTGTGTCAAGGCACTAGGATGGTTGTTTTAAGTATCAAGTTTTGTGCTTCATTATTTATTAGTTCAGTTTTGCCTTTTTTGTGTTGAGTCATAGAAAGATTATTCCCTGTCATCATGAATTTTGAGTTAAATTTTCAGGCAGGTTGAACCACTTGATTTGTTTTCAGAAAAGCTGACTGATCTCCAATATAGTGCAATTTGCGTATCTTATTTTTCAGATAACTATTTCCCTGGGATTCATTAACGATCTAAGCCTACATGATTTAAGCATGTTAGCGTGTCTAGCAGCAGCTCTAATTGAATATGCATGCTGCTCATCACACCTACTTATTTGAAAGCAGCTTTTCATGGCCAGCAATAGTGTTCACAGCCATGGAAAGGTTTGCAAGCGTGAGCACATAATGTAAACAAATCAGCTTGCTTATAGGCAAGATTAGTGTATAAGCACAGGTTGTAGCCTAGAAATACTATCTGCAAGTACATTGAAGGAATTCTGAAGGAGAGAAAGTGAAATGTGAAAATTGTACATGAATAACATTGGATATACTGCTGAAGTGATTCCGAGAGGAGAGGTGCTAGGGAAATGTACTCAGATACTGCAGGCAAATTTGCTGAATTGTTGGTGTTTACCACACAAGTGCTCCCATATTGATGTAATGGTAATTAATCTCTGTGACAACACTTCACATATGCACATAAATAAAAACTCACAAGGTAACAAAGGTTGTGAGAGGGACCTAAAGCTGCAGTGTAAACAAAGGGAAGTTAATGTGATGGTACTTTTAATAAAATACTAAGATGAGATAAGCTAGTAAAGGCAGTAGATACCTTATGGGATACATGCATAGACTCCTGTTATTGCATATGATACATATATGTATATGCAGTGAATTTATGTATGCCAGCTGACACCTCTACTATATTCTCCACTTCAGCATATATGCACAAGAACTAATTACCCTTACAGCTGTTGTGTTGTGTACATCAGAAAGGGACATGTGTTTGCCAATAAATGTTATTGGCACCCATAGGAAAGGGGTTTATCAGCTATAAACATGTAACAGCATGTGTTGTGTAGTCATGTAAATGCTAAATGGCAATGTAATAGCGCTCAATGTGCATAAGTAACAAATGACAACACAGATCTGATAACATGTCATGCTGTTAAGTTTTCCATTGGTAAATGGCGCACATCTTACTTTATTGTACTGGGTATGCTGACATGGCATTACAAAGAGCAGTAACATGACAGCAGGTCAACAGCACAAACACACAAGAAAGTGTCATAACAGAAGCCCAGTCACACTTTCTGATGACCTGGCAGCATGCCATATAGTAAGAAATGTTTTATGGAAGTTGGCATCTGCCATTAAGCTGTATAGTGTGAAGAAATTAATTGGAGTAATAAAGAAATGTTTGGATGAAGACATGCAGTAATGTCTGTGAGCAGTGAATCGCATAGCAACCATTCTCATCTTGTCATTTTTTAACATATGCCAGGACAGATATCAGAGAGATGCATAATCAGTCATGGATTCCTCAGAAATACGCATATTGTTTGTGTCCTAAAGAACACCCTTGAAGGGCTTACAGCAGTTTCCTATCGTAAGGAGTGTGGATGCCCTACCTTATAGGACAAGGCCTGTTTGCCATAACTGCTTTCTGAGTGTAAGCCACTGTTATCTGACACAGTGGATGCTAGGCTCTTTACAGACCTCTGGATTTACTGCATGTGCCACAGGACATAGCAACAGGGGCTGTCACAAATAACTGAAATCAATGTTTGAAGTAAGAAAGGAGTTGTATTTGAACAATCCGATTTAGTCAGAATGCTGAAAAGGTGCTATGCATGTTACTGTCCAACACAATCTTTGCTGTAGTAAGGCAACAAGATACAGCATATTGTCTCATTTCCTTGTGCCGGAGGAGAATGCTTACAGTTATTATGCAAGGAAAATATAATCATATATGATTATGCTTAATGAAAGCATTGCTGTGTGAGAATTTATCATAGAGTTTTGTAAGAGGAATCAACATCTGCATGTGTACACAGCAGATGTGTTTGACTACAGTGTTAAAAAACATGCACACTCGCAATAAGACTGGCACAACATAGTCTGAGCAGTAATGGCGGACCTTGAACTAACTACCTGAGATCACAAACAACAGATTAATGCCCATATCTCAAGCACCAAACAACATGCTGCTGTATAACTGTGACAGTACACAGTTGAATGGATGACATCACCATTGTTTGTTAGCCGGATGTTTATGCTAAATAGTGGTTGAAGGGCACAATAACCGTGTACGGCCACACATCATATATATGTTTTAAGAGTAGTCTATACAGTATGAGAGTGGAAGTCACACTTGCAGCTGGATTCAAACCTCCTACCTGTAAAGATACAGTCTACAATGCACATTATCAAAGCCATGCAGTACTGTAAAAGTCAACTGCAACTGTGAGATACTGCATTTATGTAAGCATTGTGTAATCATTGTGTTGCCAAAAATGTACTTTTCCTGAGGATGGTAGAAATTGCTAGTTTTAACTCTGTGCCACTAAAAGTCCATCTCATAAGTGTAAATGTGTATAATGGTGGTTGTGAGTTGGCCAGCTGTATGTATGACAGTAATCACAGTCACAATATTTAAGCAAGGATGGATTTAAACCACCTACCTATCTTAGTTACACACTCTGTAGACCGTCAGCAGCCAGCTGCACAGGAGAATTCTGAGTACAAGTGAGGCATGCAGCATTTGTGAAGGGATGGCACCAGCATTGTACTGCTCAGGTGATGCATTTGTTAAAATTACTTTTACAGCCATCTGGTGTTGAAAATTTTGCCACTACAGATGGTGTGATCTAATTCTGAATCCTTTTACAGTCACGCACACATTCTTAGAAGATAATCGTCATTGTATTCAAACCTCCTACTTATCTACACTTTGTAGAGAATATTGTAAGAACCACAAGTGCCACAGGAGAAGTCTGACTTTTAAAATGGGAGATTGCACTTTAGAAAGAATGACCTCATCAGTACGTTGCAGAGAAGATGATGTTATGAAAAGTGGGATTAAGGGTATGAGGGAGTCCCCTACCTGTCTGAAGGTTTCCCCATGTGGAAGTGAATTGATTTCAGTTGTTTTGGAAATTATACCTACCTGACTCTACAGCCCCACACAGACAAGTTCACTACTGTGAGATTCAAACATCCTGCCTATCTAGTTACATAATCTACAGGTCATTGTATTAAATAATACTTCACAGTCGAAGTCTGAGGGGATGACATCACCACTTTGTTGTAGAAATATCACTGTGGTTAAAACTGAATGCATTGATGTTAGATGACGGTTCTAGACAAAACTTGTCATTTGAGTGGAATGTTATGAATCACAAGTGAGTGAGAGCATTCCAAGAGATTATGAGCTCTACGCAAACATGAGAATCCGTGCTGTATTCGAATCACATTCCTAACTACATAGTTACACATTCTAGAGATCACTCTGTGAACCAAGCACAACAGGGAATGTTCGGCTGTCATTGTGTGAGTGCACATCAGAATGAGTAACCTCATCAGTGTGTTGCACAGAAGATGATGATGTGAAAGGTAAGATAGGGCGATGGTGGAATCATCTAGCAGTTTAAATTTTTTCTGTAGAGTGGAAGGTCAGTAAGCACAACTATGTTGGAGGATATGCCTACCTTACTCTGTACAACCCCCCCCATCACACACACACACACACACACACACACACACACACACACACACACACACACACACACACATTTTCTATGATGAAAATCAAACTTCCTACCTATTTAGTTACACAGTGTAGAAAGCTGCAAGCACCACAGCAGAAGTTTGAATTTAATGATGTGAAAAATCAGTTGTAATTGGTAAAAATTCACTGTTTAGAACAGATGGTACTGTGTATCGCAGGTTTTAGAACAAATATATTTGTTTGCACAATACAATGCAACAGCACTGTGGTTGTCCTTTGCAGTAACATACTTCTCTGCTAAGATTTATATACTTTCCTTCATGTACATTGCATTACTGTGCGGGATGTACCTGTTTTGCAGTATGGGATGCCAAAGATCATCACAGATGTAAACCAGTGGATTATCAATCAAACATTTCTGACACTTTGTAACAGGATGATTACACACCTCTCTTGTAACATACTCGCACAGTGTGAGTTGAAAGGACAAACACTGCAGAGTAACACTGATGGATTATATATGAATAGGTTAAACAATATTGTAACACAGTTGCAAGTGTAACTATTAGAAAGCAGACCTACATTAACAGACTGAATTAATTGAGAAAGCATCACTCTGAAATCAAGATAACTTGTCAAAATTTACAGACATACAAATATTGTGCAACTTAAACACAGAATTATTTGTTGTACATTTTTGTCTACTCTGCATGAAGAACATTGCCAAATTCAACTGTGCTGCTGATGGCAAAAGTATTAGCACATGCGTAATCATGTCTTGAGGTGTTTAACTTGGGTTGGGAATTGGCAGTACTCTGTGGTGCTCTTTGCAAATATTTGTGCATAGAAGCATTATAGTCAGACAACCATATGTCAGCCTGCTGGAGTACAGAACAGATATGATGTCCTTCCATCATTTCATTGTTTTATTTATTTTACATTTGTTGACCGGGAGTGTCCGGCTGAGCTGAAGAGCCCTTTTTCAGCGGAGGCCCAGGGAGAAAAGCTCCATGTAATTATACAGTTTTTGCATATCAGAAGCAATTAATTACAAAAGATAATACATAATTCATTCAATACCTCAAAGAGAGTGTTTAGAAGTATGTTCAATGCGAGTAAGATGTATGAACTTAGGAAGTTAACACAATCCGTTAGAGATTATGGTAACAATTCTAAGAATACAGTACATGTACTATTGAACGATTACACAAAGGCGTTAACACGTTAGGTTTAGAAGACACTTTAGCGATTAAATTGGGAGAGGGATAGGGTGTGATTGTGAGAGGGAAAGTGGAGGTTGATTTTCTTTTGGTTGAGGGGAAAATGTTCAGAGAAGGTGAGTATAGTGTCAGGTCCAATGACATTTAAAATACTCTTTGGTGGCAGTCTTAAATTGTTTAAGATGTGTGAGGGTACTGATTTCAAGAGGGAGTTTATTCCAAGCAATAGAAGGATGGTAGCTATATATGTTGCATCCGGATTTGGTCTTGGATTTATAGATATGTAATATGTCCTTGGTAGAGCTTCGGAGAGGTCTTGTAGGAGAATAGTGACATATGAGGGAGGATAGAACCAGACAGTAGGAGAGCTGGAATAGGATAGAGTGGATGATCTGGAACTGAGAGAGGAGAAGTAGGTGGGGAAGTTCGAGCCAGTTTAGGCGTTTTTAGAGAGAGAGAGTGGTGGGATTTGTAAGGTTGTTGGGCAGCAAATCTAGCTCCCTTGTTGTATTAGACTCTCTAGTTTTGACAGTAGAGAGGAGTTGAGATTTGTGAGAATTTGGGAGCTGTACATTAGACTAGGTAGGAGGTAAGTATGAGAGAGAGTAATCCTGGCTTCAGTGGTCAGAAACTTCTTGTTTCTGTACAGGAGTCCTAATTTTTCTTGGGTTTTGCTGATACAGCTATTTACATGTAGGTCGAATTTAAGTTGATTGTCGATGGTGATGCCAAGGAGTTTTGTGCTGGATTCGACTTCAGTGGGAGTGTTAAGTGACAATATGGAGAAGGAGGGTTTAATATGGTTAACATTTTTAGGGAGAAAGAATAACAGTTTACTTTTTTTTGGGTTGAGGATGAGCTGGTTATTGGTGAGCCAGGTTTCAACTGCATTAAAGGATGTTTGGGTAGTAGATCAGAATTTGGAGGGAGAGGTGGCAATGGTGATGCGTGTAAAGTCATCAGCATATTGCACTAGAGAAGACTGAGGACAAGAAGTATGGAGCAGATTAGTACAGATATTGAAAAGTAGTGGCCGAAAAATAGATCTTGGGAAACGTCCATTCTGACTGGGAGAGGAGGGGATAGGGCAGAGTGCCATCTGACTGATTGTAGCCTGTCTGTTAGGTAGCTGGAGAACCATGCAACAGTATCAGAGGAGAAGTTAAGGTTAGACAGTTTATCCAGCAAAAGAGAGTGAGAGAGACTGTCAAGCTTTTGAGAGATCCAACAATAGGTAAGAAATATGTTTGTGGTCATCTCTGGCTAGAGAAATTGTGTTAAGTAAGTCATGCTATGTTGAGGTCGGAAGCCATGCTGAGTGGGTGTGAGGAGATTTTCATGTATTAGATAGTGCATGACTTGTTTGTGCACACATTTTTCCAGAACATTAGAAATAGGGGAGAGGATAGTGATAGGTCTGAAACTGGTGATATATGAGGAGTTACCTCCTTTGTGAATAAGGTAGTGTGTAGAATTGTTTCCACGTAGAAGGAACCTTTAGATTCAGAGATGGATCAATTCATTAGGATAGAGACAGGGAGAGCAAGAGAGTCAGCAGCTATTTGAAGGAAATATGAGGGGATGTCAGCTGATACTGAGCATGGTTTTAGCTTGGAGAGTAGAGATTTGATTTAGCTGGTAGGTACAGGTTTAAGAGAAAAAGTAAGAGCAGAGTTAGTAGTTAGAGCAGACTCAGAGGAGTTAGGAGAGTTCGTATTAGAGGAGTAAGGCTTAGGGTTAAGTAGCTTGGATATGGATTCAATAAAATAGGTATTAAAGGTGTTGGCTGTTTCTTCAGGAGTTCTGCCTGGGCGGGATTAGGGGAACTTGGATTACCTGGGTGTAGGATTTGATTTATAGCATTCCAGAATTTTTTTAGATTTGATTTTAATGCTGTTGGAGGGTTGTAATAGAAGTCTTTTTTGACTTTATTAATGAGTTTTTTTGTCTGATTTCTGAGTTCTTTATATCTTTTCAGGTCTGCAGGGAGCTTTGTGTCCATTTCATCCAGGCCCTATCTCTGGCTTTCATTAGGGTGCATATATCTTTTTTATAGCCATGGAGATGTGTTCGATTTTATACGTACTTTGCGGAGGGGAAGCTAGTGAGTTTAGGATGCTAAGGAAGGTAGAGTTGAAAGTTTGGGCTGCTTCATCAAGTGGGAGTTTGGTGAGGAAATTCCAGTTTACTGTAGAGAGAGGAGCATGTTAAAAGTTTCTGGGTGGCAGTTTGATAGTTTGCGACAGGTGAGAAATCTGTGTGGTTTTGAGAAATGAGGAGTATATCTGAGAACCTTTGTTGGGGAGTGATCACTCAGTGCGTTTGGTAGTGTTTCTGGGTTATGGTATTTGAAGGGATTAGAGACGAGGATCCAGTATAGAAGGGTACTAAGTGTATGCAAGTTATTAGCATGGGTTGGTTGAGTATTAAATTGTGTAAAGCCATGTAGATTAGTGTGACGTGAAGAGTTAGATTTACTGAGAGTTAACCAGTTAATATTTGCATCCCCAAGAAGGATGGTTTCATTGGGTATGTGATGGGAAAAGTGTGAAGGAATGTTATCCCCTGGGGGAATGTAGATGGCTGCTACTGTGATGGTGGTGTGGCTGTTTTGTTTGAGGTTAGCTGTCAGTAATTCTGCAGGTGGAAATAATGGGATTGGTTGCATGGGACTTGAGTGTGTGAGATTGTTGGAGTAGACAATGGCAACTCTACCACTTTTTTTGTTTTGGTGATCTTGTAAAAGAACATATGTTTGTTTGGATTGGCTAAGCGACCTGGGTTTGGGAAGGTATTGTAACTGGTAGTAGGGCTGGGATGGGTCCTGGATTAGGATGCGTGTCTCCTGATAGAAGCAGAATGTTAGGGTGGTAGCAGAGTTCAAATTTTAGTGGATAGTAAATAAGGTATGTTGGCTTACTTTTGGAAGATGTGCAGTGGGAGGGAGGAATTTTTATTCTGGGAATTTGGGTATTCATAGGAAAGATAGATGCAGAGATAGCTACAGACAGCTGAGGAGAAGGGAGGCTGTTAGTGTGGAGATTTGTGGTGTCTTTATGAAATGGAGATAAATGAGTGGTAAATGAAGTGAGTGAGAAAGAGAAATAATGGAGGTAGAGCAGAATTGAGAGGATTGTGATATTCATGTTTGAGTGTGAAAGTATTTTATGCAGGAGTAGTAGGAGGATGTAAATATTATAGAGGAGGAGGAGTTTGACTGAGAAGTCAGGTAGGAGGAAAACTATGCAGTAGGAAGAGGAGTTGAAGAGGTATTGATAGTAGGGGGAGCCTAGGACGGTAGTTGGTTATGTGGAAGGTAGGGGAGGAGAACATTTGTAGGATTTTGTTAGGAAAAAAAAACAGGAAGAGGTGGGGTTTCAGGGTGGGAGGATCAGATGGTTAGGTATAAAGGAAATGATATGGGGGGGTGGGAAATAAGCAAACAGAGTTGGGCTACACCTGGACCGGGGATCGTGCAGAAAATCAGTAATTTGGATCAGATTGCAGGGGGCGAGTTTCAAACAGATTTTGTGTGTAAGATAAGACACAATTGTTGTAAAGCATGCATGAGGGAGTAATAGAGCAAGTTAGAAGTATGGCAGTTTAACACATTTGTAAATCACTCTGTCAGTTACTACACAGTGCAGTATATTAATTGATGTAAATCCAGCTATCTTACTATCAGTATTGCAATTCCAATTAGAAGCAATCAATAAGTAATCATTTAGGTCAAGAAAAACAGTAGAGCAACATTTGGGTTTAAGTGCAACAGTCTACACACTCAGTTAAACATATCTATGCTGAAGGAATTACGCTGAGCTGTTAAACATCCAGTCGCAGTTTGTTTGCATTATTCATTATACTAGGCATCCCTTGCCAAGGGTGGCCCAATGTCCAGCCAGTATATTAAAGCCTTTAGTATGCTTTAAGGTATGCCATATGTCACATGTATGCTCCTTGCCTAATGTAGGACATAAAGGTAATGCCCGGATGTACTATCTTCAGAACTTCTCTACCACCAGTCCAAACACCACCTTCTTGATAGTCTGTCTGAACGTCTGTTCCATTGCAGATAATTGCCTTGTTGGTGTTTTTTGTATCTTATCTTTTTTTTTTTTTTTTTATTCTTTGTTGTTTGTGGGGTTTCCTGTCATCCAAGAAGGGTAAATGCTAGTGTGGGAGACAGATTCCCCATAAAGACTGTCACAAGCAATGCCTGTTTTGCATTGGAGCTTCCCATGACCATACATCGTGTCCAGTCTGTCAGGCCTATGTTCCCAAGACCCCCTATAGTAAGATTTCTTCTTTGGTTTTGTATGTAGAGAATCAGCATCTTAAGCTCTTAGCTAAAGATGCTATAGAAGGAATTTCCCGGTCAGAGGGGCAGCTGTCCAGGAAGAAGGCCAAGAAATCTAGGCTGGATTCTTCTGCTGTATAGCCTCTGCCAGATATTTCTCTCAAGGTGAGCAAAAACCTGTAAGTTCGTCCGACTTCATCATTGTTTTCTTTGGCTGTGGCCATGTTGGGAGGGCATCAGGGATCCAACCTTAGGCATGTCCTTGGAGCCCTTGCAGATGTCTCCATCGGACATTCAGGTGGAATCACAGCTGATTATTTCTGAAGGGCCTAGGGGTTTTCCTCAATTTTTAATCAGAGAAGAGATCTGTACTAGCATTATTGAATGCTGTCTGGGGTCAGAGCCTTGTACATTTCATAAGGTGGACATCCCTTTAAAGAAAAAGCAGAAAACTAAATGTATTACTTCAGCTCCTAAGGACCCACAGAGCGAATAGCAAAATTTTACTTGTGGGTTGTTTAATGATTTGGCTTTAAAACCTCCTCAGGGTGCTTCTGTTCCGGCTCCTCCTTGATTCTCTACTCCCCTTTAAAGATCCAGGGAACAGGATTCCTCTGAGGAGGAGGCAGATTCAGATGAGGAATCCCTTGCCTACTCATCTGTTTCCCTCTCCTTTATATTATTGGTCTGAGGAAGAGAAATCTACTAGTGGTAATACTCCTTTTGAGGACATTTCTTGTGGGCACACAATCTTTAGGATGATGGAATTTTTTAAATGGGATTGTGCTCAGGTTTCTGAAGTGCAGAAGAAGTATTATGAGCTCCTGCAGATGGACTTTCCAAGGCCTTCTGCTGCTCCTGTTCTGGCTGCATCGTTGGATGCCTTTTCTAATGCTTCTAAGGCTCCTGACTCCCAACCCCCTGCTCCCAAGAAACCTGATGGCTTTTATAAGTGCCTGAGGACTGTAAGCTTCTTTATAAGTGGTCTTCTGCTGACCCTTCTGTGGTGTCTGTGGCTTCTGACAAGCCATCTCAGTTGTTTCCTTCTGCAAAGTTATTGTCTTCTGAAAAAGATTGCAAACCTATGGAAAGGTTGGGGGAAAACAGGTTTACAGATGTGCTACTTTAGCTTTTAGGGCTGTCAGTTATCAGACCCATTTGTTCAGGTACATGTTGGCTCTTCTTTCCCAAGCCTGTCAGGTAATTTCTGATCTTTCAGATTCTGAAGGGAAGATATCTGCCCTTTCCTTGTTAGGGATTTCCCTTTTGTAGCTTGTTTGTTGCTCTTCATTCCTAGTTATGCTTGATGTTCCTCTGATGTGGCCTTGGCTCTGTGGTCTGTGATGAGGAGATGATAATGGCTCCAGCTTCAACCTTTGCCTTTGCCTAAGTTGAAGGATGGATGCTTCTTCTCGACAATTTGTGTTGTTTGGCTGCTACTTTGTTGTTGTTCAAGTCCCTTCAGGATAAGTGCAAGGCTTTACAGGAACCTAAACTTGTTTTTGTTTCTCCTGTACCTACTTTTCCAAGAAATTACCTCAGTAAGCCAACCTTTGTTCTTAGGCAATCTTGCCCTCCTCCTGACTGCAGAAAAGCTGCTCTTCTCTGTCCCTAAACTCAGGTGCTCTCTAAACCAGGTGCTGTCTGACTATCATTCTTCTTGTTTCATTCCTCCTTTTTCTCACCTTCTTTCTTTCATTTCTCTTTTTCTTATTTGGATTGAAATTTGTTAGGACTCTTTTTTAAGTCATTCATCACCAAGGTATTTCATTCCACCCAAAATTTTTTCACCTTTCCTCACTCAACCTTCCTCAGCTTTGTTCCTTCCCTTCAGTGCTTCATGATCTCTTGACTCAGGGTAGTATTTAAGAAGTTCCAGTTTTGCAAAGGCAGAGGGGGTTTTACTTCAAAATGTTTCTAGTACCCAGGAAAGAGGGTGCTTGGAGACAAGTTTTAGACCTCTCATCTAATTTCTGAATTTGAAGGTTTTTTTTTTGAATGTTGTCTCTTTCAGACTTTTTTTCCTTTTTTTTTCCTCCAGGCTTGTATGGGTATATCTGGTTTTCAGATGCTTATCTCCATATCCCTATTCATCCCCTTTTCAGGAAGTTTTCTTCATTTCTTAGTTCCTCTTCTCCCTTCTCAAGCAGGAACTTCAGTGGTGGATTCAGCAGTTGACTCTCAATCCAGGGCTCCCTTTTCATCCACCTCTTTCCTCTCAGGAGCTGTTCACAGATACCTCAGATACAGGATGGGGAGTGGCTTTCGGCTCCCTAAAAGTGCAGGGAGTCTGGTCACCTTTTCAACAGAAAGACCACATCAACATCAAGGAGATTAACTATTCTGCTGGCTCGTCAGGCTTTCATCCACTTTTTTTCCTCAGGACCTCTCAAGGTGTTTACAGACAATACCACAAGGATGTGGTATGTCAACAAATGTGTGTGGGTGGGGGGAGGGTCTTACCTTCTTTGTCGGTTGGCAGGTTGGCACTGCTAGTGTGGGAGGTAGCTATTTGGATCCAGCTAATTCTTTGGGCAGTATACATTCCTTCAGGTTAAAACATTGTGGCAGACTCTCTCTGTCCTCTCTGAACAGACAACTTCTATTTTGTACCAGAGTCCCAGGTCCTCTGATTTGGAGCTTAGATGCCCTCTTTTCTTTGGAGGGATTTTTGTTATGCTTTCCTTTCCCTTCCCCTCATTCCAAAAGTCCTGTTCAGAATTCAACAGAATGCTCCCAAAATCTTGTTGGCGACTCCCTTTTGGCCGAGACAGCATTGGTTCCCTCTTCTGGATTTAGCCAGGGGCAATCATCACAAGTTACCTTACAGGGTGGACCTACGCACACAAGACAAGGGATCTCTTATCCATCCCCACCTGTCCACTCTTGAGTGATAGGATTTTGATTTCATAGACACTTTTTTTTTTCCTGAGGACTTGCATAGGGTCTTGCAGGAGGCCAGGAAACCTACTTCTAGGAAATCCTCCTTCCAGATGGAAGAGGTTTTCTGTTTGGTGTCTTTCTTGTAACCAGTATCCACTTTGTGTATATTCCTTTGGTTCTCTTATCAGTGTGAATTGCTCAATGCTGGGCTGTATAAGGCCCACTAATCAGCTATTTCTGCTTGTCTGTCTTTATTACTGCCTTTAGCTTCTATATTTGAAGCCATGCAATTTGTTAAAGGTGTCCATCGTAGGCCTCCCAGGAAACCTGTTCCTCCTCTCTGGGATCTTAATTTTTGTTTTAGAAAAATTGACACAGGCTACATTTGAGCCTGTAGCTTCAGCTTCCCTGCAGTATTGCTCTTGGAAGACAGTACTTTTGTTGGCCCTTCCTCCTTCTGTTAAGACTCATTCTGCTGGAGCTGTGACTTCTTCGGATGCTTTTTTTCAAGGGTGTGGTTACAAACTCTATTCTTGAGGCATCTACCTGGATTTCTGTGCATACTTTTGCAAAGCACTACAAGTTGGATGGAATTTCCAGAGCTAGAGCTGGTTTTGCTAGGGCCATCCTTCATGACTTCCCAGAGCGTTCTGCTGGTCCTTCCTCCTTCCTGAGCTTTGGCACCTTTCCTAGATAGGATTTGATTAGTTATAGCACTTTATTTTTTTTTTATTTGGTCATAGTTTTTAATAATGTATATTTAATTCAATATATATATGTATGTGCACATGAATTTCATATTTTATAGACTATATTTCAAGGTGATGAATATATGCATTTTATTTTTTTTTTTATTTATTTATTTTTTTTTATTATATTTTAATATTAACCTTTCCTAGTGTGTAATAAATACAACAGTGAAATGGAAGGACATTATACAGTTGTGTAAAATCTTACCGTAATGGTGGATGATGTTCTCTTCACTGTTGCAGTATTCACTCCTTCCCATTGTCCTCTGGTCCATTTCTGTTCTGTATGTACTGATTACCTTTATTTAACTGTCAGTGAAAAAATAATATATACCAACCTGAAAATAAACCAAAATAAAACCCTCAACATAATAGGGTGCTACTTCCCACCTGGCCAAAATATCCCTCCACTAGAAAACCTCCTCAGCTGGTCTACCCACCATCTCCCTCAAGAGACCATAATTTTAGGTGACTTCAATATTGATTGGCAATCCTGTGGTAACCATCCAACCCAGCATCTAAACCTTTATGGCTTCACCCAACTAGTCCAGTCACCAAGAATAATAAATAAAAACTCCAACAAGCACACTACCCTGGATTGGATACTAGTCAGCAAGGTTCCCCAGTCCTATTTAGCAGGCTGCCTATCAGATAGCTTCAGTGATCAATCCCCAACATTCCTACTCAGAAGACACCTATACCAAGTTAAACCTGTCATCTACCGTCAGATACGTAAAAAAACTGCACTTTAACCCAATCACATTCATCTCATCCCTCAAAGAATGTAACTGGCACCCTCAGCCTAGATGAGACAGTCCAATTTTTCAATACTACCTTCCTAAACATCCTAAATAATCATGCCCCCATAAGACTTACCAGAATCAAAGTCCAATCCTCCCCATGGCTACAGAAAACCACTAGGTCAGAAATGAAAAACCGAGATAAAGCCTGGGAACACTGGCGCAAAACCAAAACCTGCTCAGCTAGACAGAAATTCCTAGAACTACGCAATAGAGTCAAAAAGCTAATAAAGGAAGACAAAATCCAATACTACCAGTCTGCCCTCAACTCCTCCCAACACAACCCCAAACAATTCTGGACCTCCATAAACTCCATCCTCCACCCAGGTAAAATCAGTACCCCCTACACCTAACATTCCTCACTCCTCAGAAAATATTGCTACCTCATGTAACACACACTTCACACAAACCATACTATCACTAACTAGACAACACAACCCCCCTCCCCGACACCCCACACCTTCACCCAGTAATCTCCCCACACTCTTCTCATTTTCTCCCATTCCTACCTCCAACATAAGAAAACTCTTAACTAAACTTAAACCCACAAAATTAGCAGTAGACAACCTCCCAAGTGAATTCCTACAAATTGCAGCTGACGCCCTAGCCTACCAAGTATCCATCTTAACTGATCTCTGTCAGAATGCTACGTCCCTACACTTTGGAAAATATCACACATCATTCCCTTTCACAAAGGCGGCCCCTCCACAGAACTAACCAACTACCGCCCCATAGCAATTCTATCTCCACTCTCCAAAATACTAGAGAGATGCATTCACTCTCAAATCTCAGACTACCTCCTTACTAACAACCTCCTTTCTAATACTCAACATGGTTTCCGACCAAACCATAGCACCAACACTGCTTTACTCTTTTACTAACACTATCCTTCACCATAAAAACAATGGCCATCTCTTCTCTGCTACTTTCCTAGACCTATCTAAAGCATTTGACATGGTCCCACACAAACAACTCCTCTTTGTACTCCATAACCTATCCTTTTCTCAGTCACCTACTGGTTTCAAAGTTACCTGTCTGACTGCCAGCAATCTGTTGTATGGCAAAATGACATATCTCCCCAACTACCTGTCTCTATTAGTGTTCCCCAAGGATCCATCCTTGGACCCCTACTCTTCTCTGTTTTCACCAATAATCTAGCCTCTACCACCAAACATGGCGCACTCATACAATATGCAGATGACTCAACCATCATCTGCTCAGCCCAGTCCCCTACCCGAACTGCAGAAGGTCACACAGGTTGCCTTTTCCTCTGTTGAAACCTAGCTATCCGATGTCCAGTTAATACTCAACCCAAACAAAACTCCTCATCTTCGAACCCACCAAACATACTCAAAACAACTCTCACTTTAACATCACAGCAAAAGACAACACCGCTATCCACCCAACAGATTACACCAAATTGCTAGGAGTTGAAATAGACGGCAATCTCAAATTTGACATTCACATATCCATGACCATAAACAAAGTCCACCAAAAACTAGGAGCCTTGTACAGAAATAAGCATCTCCTCACCAAAGCAGCTAGGATTTCAGTTGCAAATTTGTACCTGATCTCCACCCTACTTTATGCCTCTCCAATATATACCAACCTAAGGAAATGCGATCTAAATAAACTCAAGACCTGCTACAACAAAATCGCCAAATTCACCACCGGGGCATCCTACCAGTCACCCCTGTCTCTCACTTACTAAACTAGGCTGGCTAGAACTCCCTCACCTCCTTCAATGGTATCAACTCACACTCACCCACAAACTGGTTAACCATCCTCTAAAGGTCCCATCCCTCCAGTATCTACTCTAACCCTATCTCATCACCAGACCACTACGATCCAGCAACAAAAATCAATTACAGGTTACTAGAGCCAATAACACTGCTGGACAAGCACTGTTCTCCAGCGCTATAGCCAAATTATGGAACACCCCCACAATAACTTCTCTACCATCATACACCCACTTCAAAGCTTTACTTAAAGCGCACCTAAAAACATGCTGGCTATGCCCTTGTAACTCTCCCCTCTAACTTCACCCACTCCATCTACCCTCTACCTCTCTTCCACCCCACAGACTACGTTTGATTACAGCAAGCTCTGATACTTCCATGCCTATCTACTTTTTATATGGCAGTAACTTCTTATTGTAACAATTGTTAATATCTGATATGACTTCATGGATAGAACAGATGTTAGTTATCTACTGAATGTACTATGTTCTTCATCTGTAACTATGTTTGTAATATTAATTGCTAGGATTCTTCATCTGTAACTATGTCTGTAATATTTTAATTTGTGGAGCTGTTCTCCCTGGGCCTTCACTGAAAATGGGCCTGCTTCCAGTTGGACATTCCCGGTCAACAAATGTAAATAAATAAGTAAATAATTTTCCTTGGACTGGAGTTCCTACTGGAGCTCTCAGTTCTGAGGATGGTACATCCAGATGTCACCTTTATGCCTTCTGCTATGCAAGGAGCATGTCTGTGACATTTGGTGTACCTTAAAGCAGCCTAAAGGCTTTGCTATCATGGCCAGACATTGTGCCGGGCATTTCTAGTATAATGAATACTGCAACAGTGAAGAGAAGGACATATACTGTTATGGTAAGATTTTGCACAACTGTACTTTTTCTGGTCATGTTTCATGTGTAATGATTTACACATTTGTTAGTACAGTTTCATTTAGTCCTTTCTTATATGAATGCTGTTGCATTATGAAGCACACAAGAGGCCAAATATGCTATTTCTGGTGGAAACATGGCTTATGGAAATGTTTTGCAATCAGAGGTTTCTTGGGTAACACAGAAATGGTGGGAAGAGGTGGACTGTTGGTGACAGTTCTGCACATATTTCTGTTATGCTGCTGTTTGCTTTATCAGCGTAATTCAGACAAGATCTGTACAAGGCAGGCTTCACAATATGGAGCGGGTACATTAATATAGCAGCAGGAAAATGGTGTGGTAAGGAAAGGTGCACCCAAAGATCACAGCCATAGGCATCATACAAAACATTCAGAAACATTTCTGCATACATCTTGATTCAATCCTTGAGAGCATTCCAGAAAAAAAACCTACAACCGGAGTGTCATTTAAACACACCACATAAGAAGTCATACTTCACAAAGTTCCCATGTGACAGCACATTGCAGAGACAACTGTAAACTGTACATTCAGCTCTTCATCTTGTTGAAAAATAGATTAACCAGACTATATTTGGCTAAGCAACAGTACTGAGGAGGTCCCAGATTAATGTGTCTGAAGGCAAAAACTCACAAGGTTTTGCAATAATCTGTGTGCTTCCATTTAGCCTGAGTTGCAGTTGGTGCTTGGTGCCAGACATTGAGCAAATGCAGAGGAAGAAGACTAATTGCACAGGAAGTAGAAGATACATAGGGTGAGATGGAGGTAGGAACCAAGTAGCTTATGAGAGAAGAAAGATAATGTTGCCATAGCAATATGTACTCAACAGCTACACGTAACATAGTATACTAAAAACAATTATCAACACTTGGCTGTTGCCTGGATTAGAACCCCCGAAAGTAGTCAAAAATCTGTATATACGTGTGAGCATTATCTCATCATACCAAAAAGGAATTACTATTTTACCCCATTTAATTAACATAGTTGAAGGGCAGTGACTACTTACTGAAGCAGAAGGGGTGAACATAGAGAGATGGAGAGAGGAATAGCAACAGTATTTTTTGTGTGACATGTTGGGCCATCTTGGTAATGTGTCACTCTTACTTATTACCTCATTATTAAACTGTCTTGCTCTGCACAGTAAAGTGCTTGCTTTAGGGAGCAAGAAGAGGTAAGAGAGTGCAACCAACATTAAGACATAAGCAGGATAAGGGGGGGGGGGTTACTAAGTCTCCTTGTTGGAGCTGCAGTGTTTTTGCAAATGATGGCTTGCTGCACTATTCAAATGGTATGTTAATGAAATGTGTTTTCTCCTGTCTACCTGATGAATCTGGGTATCTTGGGGCAATGCAGCAATTGCCTCATGTACACAGACAACCCTGTCCTCCTACCACCCAACACTACAACCTGTGAGAGATGCACTTCTATAGCCAAACTGGAAGCAGAGCTCTCTTCACCCAAGACTGGACTAGACAGTCAAGAGGAGAAGGTAAACACTTACCACACTCAACACATAGTCCCTCAAAACCTACACTACCAAAACACATGTACATTCGCGGAGGCTCTCAATAAAAATCTGCTCAAGCAACAGAGACCTCCAAAGCAGAAACGCAAGCAACCTCCACCCTCCCAACACAACCCAAATGACACATAGCCCACAAACTCGGTGTGCAACTCAACCACAACCCATAAGGTTTTATATCATAAAACCGAAAAGATTTTACTGCGAATGCTCACACTCGCACAATGCCGGTAATCTAAGTTGCTATTGTAGGGGGCTGCACTCCCCACACCCCCGCTAAATATATATTCTAACTCCAAGGTCGCACTACAGTGAGGAAAGGGCAAATATCCCACTCCTCACTGTAACATGACCCCACAATCACAGTTTCGAATCCCGGCATTTTCACTCGTGAGCGTTCGCGCTAAAGTCTTTTTGTGCATCTAATATAGACCTCATAAGGCATAACAATGTACCCAACACTCTAGTCATAGGTGACTCTGTAGTCAGGCACACTGATGTTCCACTCACCAGGCTAAACAAGGCGAAAGTTACTGTCATCTGCCTGTCGGGTGCTAGGATCCGCCACATAATGCACGCACTCCGGTTACTCCACAACAAGTATAGATATGACTCTGTCATTGTCCATGTTGATGTGAAAGACCTGAGACATACCTCCCTGGACTACATGAAAAGAGACATGGAGTAGCTCTCCGATCTTATAGCCCAGGCAAGTATGACCCTAGCCTTGAGTAGCATCCTGCCATCACCCAGAATGATGTCACAGTACAAGGACAAAATGATTGACTTCAACAATTGGCTAAGCTTCAGATGTCACTCTCTAAGGGGATCCATTTTCTGCCTGGGATGACATGATTGACAGACAACAATGCTTTGCCAGAGATGGCCTGCACCTGTCACCCTTGGGATTCCGGATACTGGCTAAGGCTCTTGCCACCCCTATAGTACCTTTTTTAGGCAAGGTTCAAATGGCAAATTCACCACCGTAACAGGTACAAGCAAGCAAAATCTGAGGGTAATGCTACTCAATGCTAGGAGTCTAAACCTCAAAATGCATTCAGTCGAGACACTCCTTAAAATGGAGAACATCGACATCTGTGCAGTGACAGAGACCTGGTTCAAGGCTCCAGAGAGCACACCTGCATTACCAGACTATATTTCATACCACACCTTTCAGCCACCTAACCTGGACCAAAACACTAAAGGCGGAGGTGTGTCCATATTCATTAAGGATATCCATACCTCCAGGCTAGTTGCTCATCATAATGCATCCGAGATTATCCAAGTGCAACTAACTCTGGGCAAGACCGTAATCCAAATTGTAACTTGCTACAGATCACCCACCATGCCCCAGGATTCCCACTCCTCATTTCTTGATACACTGGAAAGTGTTAGGGTACAACCCAATACCCTAATAATGGGCGATTTCAACTACCCCACCATTAACTGGGAAAACTACTCGTGTACCAATGCTTTTGCTCAACGTTTTCTGGAATTCATAAATTCCAATGCCTTGGATCAACTTATCCACACCCCCACCAGGGGCAGCGATATCCTGGACCTGGTCATTACCAACACGGGCGACCGGTGTTCCACACCAGAGGTCAATTCCTCGTTGGTCAGATCCGACCACAAGCTAATCAGCCTAGGCATCCACATCCCGCTCCCACCCCCCGCCCCCATTAGGGAAACCACCGTAAAAAAATTCTCCAAAGCAAAATTCATGCTTCTTAAGACATAAGTGGCAAACTTCACGACACCCATGCAGATGGACAGTAAAGAATACAACTGCTGAATCCTACAGAAATGCACTTTATAAACTCTTACACGAGTGCATGGATCGTGCTATCCCTAACAGAACCAAGATACTATCCCTCCAAAAAAGGAAGCCAATCTCGTGGTCCCCTGCCATAAACCAACTCTACAACAGAAGAAAGAAACTTTGCAAAACAGAGTAAAATACCATAATTGGAGTAACTCCCTGGTCAGCCTCAGTAAGAAGCTGAGATCCCTCATAAAATCCTCAAAAGCTAGATACAAAAACAAAATCGCCACTGATGCTAAAGACAACCACAAACCATTATATAGCTATGTCAAGAATCTCAATGCCAACACTCAGATCTGCTCTGAGTTACAGCACAATGGCACTAATACAGAACCAACTGATATTGCCAACATAGGTTCAGTGCTAACTTTACCCCCTCTCACCCCCTAAAGTGCCCATCTCTGTACCGGAAGAATGCAGAGTTCCTGTAATCATGGCTGCACAGGTAAAAACCACACTCTCCAAAGCCAAGAACACAGCATCCATGGGACCTGACAACATCCCAGGCTGCATTCTACATGAACTACAGAATGAACTGGCACCCCACCTAAGCACCATGTTCAATCATAGCCTCACCTCAGTCTTTGTGCCCACTGAATGGTGCACAGCGATGGTTATCCCACTCCACAAAGCAGGAGCCACCACGGACCCCAGGAACTACCGCGCCATTAGCCTAATGAGCCTGGTCTGTATCATCATGGAACTTAGAAACAAAGACATTGGTAATCTCCAAACTCTGGACCCCACCCAGTTCAGGTTTATAAAAGGCAGATCATGTCTCCTAAACCTGATAGACTTCTTTGAAGCAGTCACCAAAGCCGTAGACAAGGGTAAGGTGGTTCACATAGACTATCTAGATCTCGCCAAGGCTTTTGACACCATCCCCAACTCCAGAATTATAGATAAACTCACTAAACTAGGAATAATTACCTATGTCACAAGATGGGTTGCTAACAGGCTCACTGACAGAACCCACACTGTGAAAGTAGCAGACTCCAAATCCGACTTCAGACCAGTGACAAGTGGAGTACCACAGGGTTCAGTCCTGGGTCCTCTCTTGTTTGGTATCTACTTTTCTGAAGTACAGGTTAACACAGAAGGTCATTGGCTAATGAAGTTCACAGATGACTGCAAACTAGGAGCCATAATTGAAACTCCTAGCGATGTGGACATCTTACAAAAGGGCCTCACTGAGACAGATGCCTGGTGTCAAAGCCATGGCCTCAAGCTCATTGTCATCCCCTTTGGTAAAAACTCTGTACCCATGAGCTACCACATAGGTGGTAGTCTGCTTAACACTGAAAGTGTGATAAGAGACCTTGGGACACAGGTGGACAGTAATCTTTCCTTTGATAATCACATTGCCACAGTAGTCAGGAAATCCTTCTACGTGACACACCTCATCACAAAAGGTTTCTCATCCAGGAAAAAAGAGGTCATTGTACCCCTCTACTCATCACTCATTAGACCCATTATAGAGTACAGCGCCCCTTTTGGTATGTACCTTACAAGACATCTACAACAACTGGAAAGGCCGCAGAAATACCTCACAGAGGATTACCGGCCTCAAACAGATGCCCTATGCAGACTGTCTAAAAAAACTCAAGCTTTACTCCGTCGCATATCGCCTACTCGGAGGCGATCTCTGCCTAACATACAAAGCTATGTCAAACCCAGAGCTGTTGGACATACTCCACTTAAAAATCCCAATCCCTCCAAGCCACACCCTCTAGGGACCTAAACCTTGTCACCACAATAAACAGAACATGCTGGAGGGATAGATTCCTGTCCCAGAGACTTCCCATACTCTGGAACAAACTACCTATCTATATCAAACAAAGCTCCTCATTAGCACTCTTCAAGAAGAATTTTGATGATTGGATGGGAAATAGGAAATTCACCACGGGATCACCTCTGTGGCTCTGCTCGACAGGAGCACAGGAAAATAATTTTCTTGGGTGGCGAAAGCCAGGGTATCTTTTTGGCTAGGCTTGAATACTCCCTAGGGCCAATAGCCTAGTACCTACCTATGAACCTATGTTATAATGGAGAGAAATGCAGATGTTTGCAGTTAGGTATGTGATCAGAATGTAAAATGTCATGAAACAATGATTTGACCTGCAGCATTAATCAAACCCATGACACTATGCAAAAACCTCAGTCTACAAACAGGGAAGTTATCACAACATACCACATAGGAACTTCTTCATAGGTTCATAGGAGTTTACTAGGCTAACGGCTTAAGGGCCCTAGTCAATATAATCCTATTTTACCCAGTGTATGGACAGTAGGGGCAAGAGGATGACATGGGTTTGTGCTTCTGCCTTGAGCATCTTGCATATTGCCCCTATCCATAAGGGACATAGGCACTACCCCAGGTGTGAATTTGTGAGTCTTCATCTACTGATCCAAATTGCATTTGAAGAGGGCCAGGGAAGGGCTCTGCTTAATGTGAATATGAAGTCTGTTCCATAGAAGGGGCAATTTCTGAAACGTAATCTGTCTCACCAGAATGTTTTGTTTTTGTCACTGACTAAGTTTAGATCCCTAGAACAGGAGACCCTCATGCTATTTGACTTGTGGATGTGTAGCAGCTCCATCAGGGCTGGATTTGTGAGTGCCTTGTTGATCAGGCATAGGTCACCTTGTAATACTTCCTGCAAATTCCTTTACCCCCCCCCCCATGTCCTACCCTCCATTTGTCTGCCATTTTCATCACTATCCTATCAACCCCATTTTCACGTTTAATGAGGGGGGGAAAAAATAGAACACAACACAAATCTCGTGGCCTGAAATGGCCAATGGGAAAACCCTTTACTTTTTGTAGTCAACATTTGCACAGAGGTTGGCATAGCACAACAATAAATTAAATTCATTTTTTTTTTAATTTCGTATGGCAAAAGCGGAGGATTTTAATTTTATACTATGCAATAGTCTGGTTACTTTCATGCATATGTGGTTAAATCTGCTGCACTATTGGACTACAGAGGAAATGTACACAAAAGGTAGTACTGTGAAACAGTTACTATAACAGTTTTTAGAATACTACATGTAATGAACCGCACATCCAAAAACAAAGAAACACATCCACAGGAGTGAACAAAAGCTGTGTACAACCACATAAACAACTGCATAGAAATGGTAGCACCAGACCAAAGTAAACCTAGGTCAAACCACAAAACAAGCCACCCTGGTGGAACCCTGGTATTATTAGGTTGTAAAATCAACAAAAGAAAATCCTGTTGAGAAGTAAGAGGGAATATGGACAACGAAACAAAAAGTCCGTCATTAGTCTAAACAAGCAAATCAGGGAACTAATCACGTCTCTGAAAGCAGACTTGAAGATAAAATAGCCTCTAAAGCCAAGGATAATCAAAGTATTTTTCTGTATTGTCCACAGTCTTAAGGACAACACCCAACAATGTACGTAATTAGCCAAGCTGGATCAATCACTGGATCGCTTAACGATGTAGATATCCTACAGGAGGGTCTAAATCAGACAAATGATTGGTGCCAGACCCACGGACTAAAACTAAATTTGAAAAAATGTGTTATCACACCTTTTGGGAAGTCCAATATCCCTGCCATTTACAACATCAATAGCACACCCTTAAGAGTAGACTCAGAGATGAGAGATCTACCTATGTAGATTGATAGTAGCCTGAATTTGACTGCCATGTGTCCACCATGGTGAGGAAGTCCTTCTATGTGGCACAACTTACAAGTAAAGGTATGGCATCCAGATACAAGAAAATTATAGCCCTGCTGTTGTCAGCCCTCATTAAACCAATAATAAAGTACAATGCACCATTTGGCATGTACTTGGCTAGGCACTTCAGCAGCTGGACCAATTTCAGAGGTTCCTCACAAAGAAAATACAGTGTGTAAACAATATGTCCTGTGCAGATAGACTAAAAGCCCTTTCCCTTTACTCAAGTCTCCTACTGAGACCATTTTCTGTATTTTTCTAAAGAGAGAGTAATATTGGGGAAAGGGCTTAGGAATGTCAGGGTCAGGTTGGTAGGTAGCCATACAAGACAAGGGATGTGATTGATGCAAACAGTTGGGGGACACCATGATTGGGGATAGGTAGGGGACATTGGAGGTGCACCCATGTCCAGCTTGAGGACAATGCGAAACTGTCATCACTGTCTCCTGTGTCAGTTGTCTGTCGGTGCCAAATGTGGCAATTGATTTAGCAGTGCAATGCAGGACCTTTTCAGCCCTGCCAATTTGGGCATCAGGGCCTCTTCTACAGTACATCCACCACCAGCCCTGTCTGCCAGGAGACAAAATCACCACTTCTACTTGTATTGCTTCTGGAGGGTACCACTGCACCAGCAGCTGAGTCAGAGCTACCTGACAGAGAGCAGGGTTTGTGGAGGCATCGGTGACCGATTCAGAACCCTAAGTGCTCGGTGACTGTGCTACCATCTGTGGAGGTATGGCCAGGCAAGCAGCGTGGTCACACACTCTGTGCTGTTGGTCATTTTGTTTTCAGCAGCAAGGTATACAAACAAAAAAAAAATTATAGAGAGAGAGGGGTGTGAGGGAGACAAAAATAGAGAGAATTAGATCCATGGCATGTCACATTATTTTATTTTTTTCAACATAGAAATATAATAAATTACTATCTTACACCTTTGCCACATCCATATAGGATGAGAATGTATTAATTTAAGCAAATCTAACTGCTAGGCTATAAGAAATAACGGCCTTTATTTCTCTGTGGCCATATAGGTTGTATATACATGCACATGTAATAATTGCACTTACCACAATTGAATTGTTCCCGATAGTCATTATTGCGGTTAATATTTTAGAAATACTATCCTGTAATAAAACCTAATTGCTGCTTCTGGGATTGAACATGCACACAGTTAAGCTGGTGTTCTGATTTGCTAATACAAGCAGCAGGAAGTTTTGGAGAGGGCATGCATGCTTGATATCGAGATTGAGGTATGTCTGCTCCAGATGCTAAGGAGTGATGGACTGCAAATAGTTGTCTGTAGTGCTTCACAAGGAGCACCACAAAAATCCTGAATTCCTCAACAACCCACCTTTGTGTTCTAAATTTAGTACCATTCTCTCCATCGCCAACCACATCTGCAGACGTCAGGCTAATGATATATGTATGAATTGGCACCAGGTTCAGATCTCACATATAACAGCTTCTGCCCAACATCTCACAGCTTTGCCAATGCATTTGTGTAATTGCAAGGATATGGATTCCTTGACAGATAAATTGTCAGCACTTGGATATCAATAAAGGTGTGAAACATGGCAGTCAGATTTCCCATGAGTGAAGCTCAACCTATTAACAGATGTTCAAATGTTCAAGAATGAAATGCTTAACGTCTTGACTTGTAATTCTTGGTGTTTAAAAAATAAGTAGGATGAATTGTGACATATTTTGAAGCTGGGACTTGTACACTGTTAAAATTGTGTTTTACCATCTGGAAATCAAACCATCAGATACATTCAAAAAACTGAAACGTATTCATTCTCATTGCCATGAGATAACTCGATTTTAAGCATGGTAATTGGATTTAGATTAATTTCGGTATGAATGGAGATGTACTTCAGAGAGGCCTGTATGTGCATGATTAAGTAGTCCTGGGAATGTATTGCTATGTAAAAGGCATTTTCTCTGTTTGTAACTATATTTAGATGGATGTAATTGTATGGCTTGAGTAGTACAGGTTGGGTTATGTTGTATACATACTTCACAAGGCATACTGTCTTAAATATGTAGTTAGGATAACGGCATGAGTTCCGATGATTATAACAAAACTATTTTGACATCATACATGCGCAAGTGCATTTTAAAATAAATGTCATTATTATGTTTAGCAAATTGTACACACATTATCTTGGTTAGATGTAAAGTATTAAGGATATATGCTAAATAGAAAAGTGTAGTCATGCAAGCATTACTGATACAATGCTTACAATAAACTTATTATTAATTTGTATTAAGTGTTACATTTCTAATCAAAATGTTAGAAATTGGATTCTGCCTCCTTTCCAGAAGTATTTTCTAGCCAGATTCAAACCCATAATCATGTTTTTTTTTTTTAATAAATAAACTTGCTGCACTTATACCTTTTACCACAGACATAAGAATGTGATGGGGAATTTCTCCACACAGTACTGCTTGGAGTTGTGACAAAAGTGCACTGTTGGCAGGGGTATTTATACTACAGAAGGCAACTAAAATTAAATTTTCCACCTTTTCCTCTGGCAGTGAACCATGTTTGCATGCTGCTGAGCAGAGTGCAAATGCAAAAGGCATTAGAAATAAAATGACAGAGAAAAAAAGCTGCCAGTAAAACAAATTCAGTCAATTGGTATATTTAGGAATAACCAGAGCAAGAAATGCATTCAAGTGACGCATTCATCCTCCTTACATCTTCTTGTGACTTCAGAAATGTACTTTGTAGAACACATTATCAGAATTCTAGTTAATGGCAAATAACATGAAAGTGGACAGACAACAACTCGCATGCTTTTAGTAATACTAAGAACGAGTTTTACAAGACAACACGGTGATAAAAATGTGTGTAAATATGTATTCAGTCCCCCCCCCCACGCACACACAAAATTAACTGTGTTTGAACCCTGCATAATGTGTCCTTTTTCTGTCAAATCACTTAATTTCACTTAACCATCCAGGTTATCTGCAACTTGGAATTTATTAAGTACTATCCAAAGTGCTGACATCCAAGCAGCATTGCCTGCCATGTTTGCACTACAGAGGTAAGCCTAAATGAAAATTTTAATTTTTTTCCCTTGGGCATTGCAACATATTTGCTTACAGCTCAGCTTTGCACAAATGTAAAAGGCAACAAAGTAATAAATTATTTAAAGCTGTAATGAAACTAAAAGTGAAATAGGAAAACTACAGCATCAAAACTTGTGCTACACTCTAAACTTACCTAAAGTATATGTAATAATTTTAAGACAAATCAAAGAGGTGTGTTCCAGTTACCTCCAAAACATTACCATACTCGAAAGTGACATCGTAAATTGTACCCTACTTTGGAAGATTATGTTAATGTCAAGGAAAGCAATAATGAACTCATACAAAATGATAGGGGAAATCAAATTCCAGAAAGACCTTCTCTAATTACTGGAGAAAATTAAAACCTGATATGGATGACCAGCAAATAGGAAAGGCAATCAACTTAACATGGAAAACTATTCCACTTAAAAAAACTCTCTTACAAGCAACTCATGATTAATAATAATGCTCATTTCACTCCAGGAATTCTTCACAAATTCAATGCAACTAAGCCCCCATACTGTCCACACTGTAAAGACCAGATTGCAGACCTAATACATATATTCTGGAGTTGTAAATGCGTTTTCAAGCTTTGAAATTCCCTTAAGTTACAACTGCAAAAAATGGGGTATCAAGCATGAACACTAACATGGGAATTTACTCTTTTACACATCCTCCTGGCCAACATCTCAGGAAAACAAGCTAACCCACTTATAACGATTTTCTTATTAATGAAGCTATATATAGCTCGCAGATGGTTAGATCCTGTAAGTATATCTTGGCAGGAATTCAAGAAATCTGCTATTAAACATCTACTAGCACATAAAATAGTATTGGACAAAAAAAAAACAAAAATATGAAAGCCCGAGCAATCTGGGAACAGTCCTATAACATCTTATTAGCATAAAGCACCAGGTACACCATTTCTTATGAACTGGAAGTATTCCCATAAGTACACAGCTTAACTACGGATGAAGTATAATTTTTGTATGTGCTGTTTTTAGACTAATGACTAATTGGGAAAGCATATTTGCATATATTGTAATTAGGTATGCTGTATGACCTACATGTTTCTACTTTATCCACAATGTATAACATGCAAATATGGTCATGTTGTAAATATGGAATGGTTATGGTTTTTGCAAATGTAAAATAAAAATTATTGAAAAAAAAAAAACTTGTGCTACACCTCGAGTGGTTCAGGTAATGGCAACATTCATCCTGTTCTTAAGTGTCTGTTTTCATACTTAAATGTTTCACTTTTTTTCCTTCAGTAGTGAAGCTGCACAGAAATGTACATTTCAGATTAAAACAAACAAAAAGGAATATGCATTGAGAATAACTCATCAGTAAACAGGGTTCAAGACCTGCATCAGCTGCACTGTTAGTCTAAGCTTGCTTCATTTACGCCTTTTGCAGTAGAGTTGGACATCTGTTAGTTGCATCCAGGGTGCTGATGGCTGCAGACCAGTGCCAGGCTTATTTGTGCTACAGAAGACTAGCCAGATTTTTTTTTTCACTTTTTCCTTGCTGTGAAGCTTGATTACATGCTGCCAAGTGGTGTGGTAATGCAGAAGGCAATAAAAGAAAAATACAGAAATTGTTTTGTATACAATTGAAAGAATATGAAGTGAATTTAAGTGTATATCTAGCCTTGAGCAGATCTACTAGTGCATTAGACCCATGTTCAGCCTCCAGAAATCACCTTGCCACATCACTACTATCATTTTTTCCTCACAATATCAGGACTTTAGGTAACGCCATGGTAATGGCAAGGGGTCAGGGAACAGCAGAAATAATATAATTTGTCATACAGAATACACAGTTAATAGTGACATCATTTCACAGAAATATCTGTCTTGTCCGTTTTATTCAAAAACGTTCTGTTGTTAAAGGGCAACTAGTGCGGGTGTATAACTACCCTAGAACATGATTTTTTGAAAGAGTGTTTAACCCTTGAAATGATTTTAGCCCAAGGGTATCTATTCTTGTTGATTGAGGAACTAATGAATGAAGTTAGTCTTAAACGTGAATCAGGATGGTTTAGACCTTTACTTAGTAATACTGTAATAATGGAGCATGATAGGTTATTTGACACGTTACAGAATTGCCCCGCAGAGGATATAAATGGTTGCAGATGTTCTTCGTGTTTCACTGTTGCAGTCATTACATTTGGGTAATCTGCTGGCAGGTTGCCCTCAGTTGGCCTGAATAACAAAGTCTTGGGTCCTGCATCGGTTGCTGTCTCCTCTTCCATGACGTCAGGTCATCAGGGGTATAAAACATGCAGCCGACACCATTTTATTCAGTCTTTCTTGCTGCGTGGTGCCTGAAGCAGAAGCAGTTTGCAAGTGCCGGTTGGCTGACTCTTAAAATTTTCGCATTCGAGTTTCAGAACCGAAGTCCTCAACTAAAGCTAAGTATCCCATTGGGGAAACTTTTTCTTGCTATTTACCGATGTCAGTAAAAGTTAACAATTGCATTACTTGTGGGAACTAAATACCTCATAAGGATTTTCATTTGTACTGTATTCCTTGCCTAGGCCCAGATCATAACGTGCCTTGCTCTCAGTTTTGTGCTAGATTTAACCAACACACTATTAAGCGTCGGTATATTTTTGCTTCAAAATATTTTGGATTCAGATTTAATTACCCTGAAATGTCGTCTGTTAGCAATCCCACTACCGCAGTCACAAAAAACGCAAAGAAAAAGACAAGAGACAGACTGTCAAGGTCCAAAACTGCCGACGAAACTTGTCCTAAGCCAGTCGCCAGTTCGCTGGTACTCAGCCGCTTTCACAGCTACTTTTGAGTCGCACGCCTCTACCGAGACCCATGCGGAGTCGGGTATGCCACGAGATTCTCAGAGTATTGAACCCGCGAATGTCTCTCCCTTGGATGGGTCCGGAGCCGCTGAGCAGGCACCGGCGTCTGAGGGTGTTTTCAGGCCTCAACATTTTTATATAAAACCGATGCCAGCCTCAAAAACAAGATCTAAAACATCTTCTATGTCTAAAAAAATGATACATGAGCCACGTGCTCAGGCCCCTATGTCTAAAAAACAGATGATCAAAATGGCTGAGGACTTAATTACCTTGATTAGGCCCCCCCCCCTGCTAAAAGGCCTAGGCAAGACACTGATTATGAATCTTCAGATCAGATTTCCATTTCTTCTGATTCCTCTTCTGATCAGGAATTTTTTTATTCCACTGTATGAGGATTCTGATGCAGAAGAAGCCATCCCATCTGCATCTCCTCCGGAGGATTATTCTTTTGGAGAAACCTTGCATATACCTCCTGTATTAGACATAGTTGATGTGTTTTCAGGAATCAAGCATGGCTCCTGATTCCCTACCCCCGACTCCTAGTAAGCCAGACAGATATTACAGGGTTCCTGACTCCCACAAATTTCTATTCAAAAATCCTGCTGCTCATCCTGAGGCTATTTCACAGGGTCCGAAAGGTGTAAAGGCCTCTACAGCCAAAGATCCTACCCCCTCTGCTAGAGATTCCATTGCTGTGAATTTATACGTCTGCAACCTTGGCTAGTAGGGCCTTAAACTGCCAGTTTCATATGCTTAAATATCAACAGCATGTTATGGGCTTATTGAAACAGAAAATAATGTTGATTTCTGATTGTGTGGAAAATAAAGAATTACAGGAATTATTGCATTAAGCAGAACAGGTTGGAAAGCATACTTTGCAATGTGGTTTTGATTCCTTGGAGGCCTCTTGCAGGGCCACAGTTACTGGATCTGTGATTAGAAGGCATGCCTGGCTCAAGGAGCAAAATCTGCCTGATCATGTTAAAGCTAAATTGTTGGATGCCCCTTTACAGCATGACACTTAATAACGCAGAAGAGGTTTTAAAGAAAATGGAAGACAAAGCTAAATCTGTGCAAACTGTAAAAGACTTCTTACAAGTGCAGCCACCCAGGTTCAGTAGGCACTGGCCTACTAAAAATTGGTCTTTTCCTGTGTCCAACAGAGCCTCTCAAGGCAAATCCAGGTGCTCAAAAGGCTCTAGATACCAATCACAGGGTTCTTACAGGTCAAAGCAATGGGGTGCCTCCACCTCGAAATCTGGAGGAAACCAAGCAAAACCCTACAGTAAGCAGTCTCAATGACTTCCCTCTACTTTCACTAAGCACTTATCTTTTGGCAGCCCCCTTGGGGGGAAAATTAGCACTTCATGCTCAAAATTGGCAGTTAATTACCCAGGACAAGTGGGTGTTAAACATAATATCCCAGGGGTACAGATTTCATTTCCATACTTTGCCAATTCCAAACAGTTGGCCAGATCTGCCACAAAATCAATGGACAGAGGCTCAGAAACAAGTTATGTCCCTTATGGATATGGGGGCTATTCAACCAGTACCAGAAAAGGAAAAAGGACAAGGTTTTTATTCAAGACTTTTCCTGGTGCCCAGAAAAGACAATGCCTGGCGTCCAATACTGGACTTATCGATTTTGAACACATTCCTGGAAATTCCAAAATTCAAAATGCTGACTTTACAACAGCTACTGCCTATGCTGAGCAGGAACGCTTGGTTAGTGACTCTAGACTTGAGGCATACCTGCATATCCCAATAAGGGAATTGTGCAGAAGATACCTCCGCTTCAAGGCAGGTTTTTTGCATTACCAATTCTCTGCACTGCCCTTTGGCTTATCTACTGTGCCCAGGGTCTTTACAATGTGCCTGGCACTAGTAATTGTATTCTGCAGACAAAGAAGCATACAAATTTATCCTTATCTGGACGACTGTCTCATTCAAGCAGAGAACAAGGACACTCTTCTTCAACATCTGGCATTTATAAAAAGGTTTCTAACATGCCTAGGGTACACAATAAATAAAAAGAAATCCCAACTGGTACCCTCTCAAATAATTACATTCCTGGGTGCAAGCTTGAATGCAACTGCCCAGATGGCTTATCTTCCGCCAGACAAACAAAGGCAACTGACAACATACTTCAATCAGATGGCAACAAAACCCAGTTATCTGCAAGACAAATCCTGCAGGCTTTAGGGTTCATGGCATTCTACATTCTACTAATTTCATATGCAAGACTGTGTATCAGGAAACTTCAATGGTACCTAAAGGGTTTATGGAGTGAACATTGTCACAGTCTGGAAACAATATTCCTCTCATTCCCTGCCTACAACAGGAGTTTCTTTGGTAGGCAGAAACATGCCACCAAAACAAGGGACTGTCATTCACTCTACCCCCTGCCTCCCAAACCCTAACTACAGACGCATCAGACTATGTTTGGGGGGGTCCACCTGGCAGGGAGATGCATTCAGGACAAATGGAGCCCAAAACAAATGCATCTGCATATCAACCAGAAAGAGATGCTAGCTGTTCAGAATGCTCTGACAGCCTTCAAGGACTTGCTTCGTCCAGGACAACTACTGATAAAGACGGACAACACCACGGTTATGTGGTACATAAACAAGCAGGGGGTACACATTCCTATCCCCTTTGCAGACTAGCCATGGCATTGTGGGACACAGCTTTGACTTACCAAATACATCTTCAAGCTCACTTCCTGCCAGGAAAACAAAATACTCTGGCAGATGACCTAAGCAGAAATCTTATGGACCCGCATGAGTGGAAACTGGATCCACAAATCTTCAGCATGGTAACACAGAAATGGGGGAGCCCAGACATAGATCTATTTGCCTGTCCCCAAAATTATCAACTGGACAAATTCTGCACAAGGACTTATCACAGACAAGCATGGAAAGTGGATGCACTTTCCTTCAGTTGGAAAAAAAAACTATCAGTCTATGCCTTTCCCTGTCTGCCTCTTCTCTCCAAGGTCTTACTAAAGGTCAGACAGAAAAAAACAAAAATGATCCTAATTGCGCCAGACTGGCCTCGCCAGCACTGGTGCCCAATTTTAAGGAATATTTCTCAACTTCCTCCTTGGTACTTGCCTCAAATACCTCATCTACTATCTCAGCAGAACAATCAAATTCTGCAAACCCAACTTCAAACTCTGAACCTTGCAGCATGGCTGATCATTTAATTATTCAAACCACACCTCTCAGTAAATCTGTGATGGATGTCATTTTGGAAGCTAGAAGGCCTTTTACTAGAAAATCCTATGCTGATAAATGGAAGAGATTCTGTGCTTGGAACCAAGCACAAGGAACGGACACAGCAAAGCCAAATATCCCTCAGATTTTACAATATTTGACTGAGATGCTTGACAAGGGCCTATCTTTTTCTTTAATAAAAATCCATGCCTCTCTATCTCGGCCCATTACAACAAGGAGCCTCCCCTCTTTTCTCATCCTCTGCTTAAACAGTATCTTAGAGGGGCCAAAAATTTAAGGCCTCCCAGAAGATTACCATCTCCTGCATGGGGCCTCAATTTTGTGCTGGAAAAACTCACCCTGCATCCTTTTGAACCAGCAGCTTCTGCAGATATAATTTTTTTTATCTTGGAAAACAGCTTTCTTATTGGCAATCACTTCAGCATAAAGGGTTTCAGAACTACAGGCTGTCTTGGCTGTGGAGCCTTTTATTACATTTTACCCAGACAGGGTGTCCCTCAGGACCAGTCCTCCTTTTCTGCCTAAGGTGGTATCCAGTGTGCCACTTAACCAAACAGTTCACCTGCCAACTTTTTACCCAAATCCGCAGAACAAGTGGGAGCGGATTCTGCATTCATTGAATGTACACAGACAACTAAGATTTTACTTAAACAGGACCAAATCTCTAAGAGTCTGAGCAACTATTGGTGGTATTTGCTGCAGGATCAGAGGCGAAGGCTATATCAAAGCAGACTATTTCTAAGTGGATAAGCCACTGCATTTGATTCTGCTACTTGCACCATGGTAAACCTGTTCCCAAGGGGGTCAGGTCACATTTCACCTGGGCTGCCTCTACCTCAGCAGCTTTTCTCAGAGGAGTTCCAACCAAAGACATTCTAGAAGCTGCTACTTGTAGTTCGGTTCATACCTTCACAAAGCATTATCAATTGCCTCTCTTCTCGAAATCCAGGGCAGGCTTTGCCACTGCAGTTCTGCAGGGCCTTACAGCTGCTCCTAATGCTATCTAGTTCCATCCTCCCATCCATAACTTTGGGATTCTACCCAAATGTAATGACTGCAGCAATGAAACATGAAGAACATAGTACAGTTGTGTACACTTACCATAAATGTAGATGTTCGAGTGTATTCACTGTTGCAGTCCGGGTTACCCACCCATCATACCCTTTTCTATAACTTCTCTTTCCTTCGCTATATTCTACAGCCTTTGGGGTGTATTTGCTTTTAGATGAGGGTAAAGTGTATGTTGCTAAAAGTGCACTTACATATATATTTCTGTTTTTGTTTATATATATATATATATATATATTTTTCTTTTTTCTCCCCATTTGGGGGCACCTGACATCTGGGGTAAGAAAAACTGAATAAAATGGTGTTGGCTGCATGTTTTATACCCCTGATGACCTGACGTCATAGAAGAGGAGACAGTAACCGACGCAGGACCCAAGACTTTGTTATTCAGGCCGACTTGAGGGCAACTTGCCAGCAGATTACCCAGATGTAATGATTGCAACAGTGAATACTCTCTAACATCTACATTTATTGTAAGTGTACAAAACTGTACTTTTTGCACTAACTTTTTAGTACCCCCTTTTCACTTGATGCTTCTTATGTAACAGATATTCTTTGTAAGAATTGGGCTGTTCTAATTGATGATCTCCAACTTAGAGATAAGTTACCCGAAACCCCTAAAGTTATTTATAAAAGAGGCTTTAACTTCAAAAATCTCATTGAGATGGAGTCACATTCTAATTATAGAACTGGGGGTATGTTTAAATCTGGCTGTTGTAACTACTGTAAGTATATTAAAACTTCAAATAGGTTCACTGTAGGAAGTCATACTTTATTCCATTAATGGTAGATGCAACTGTAACAGTTCTGGAGTTGTTTATCTTGCTGAGTGCCAGCGTTGCCCACGATTTTATATAGGTAAGACCGAAAGACATTTGAAGCAAATAATTTGAACACCAGTATAGCATACTCAAGAAGGACTGTAATAATGGGTTAGCCAAGCACATAAATGAACATATTGGTCATTCTTTCTTATTCCTTGTTATAGAACAGGTTAAAGAAAATGTTAGGGGTGGTCCTTGGCAACTCACATTAGAGCTAAGAGAATTATGGTGGCAGGTTTTAACTAATGCCTGTATGTTTTCAGGCTTAAATGAGTCATGTTCCTTAAAATGTATGTTGAAACTTAGATCCTTAGAAAGACATTGAAATGTATATGTACATTTATATTGTATCCTATTATGTTATATGTTTTATATTGTAATGTGAAATTTTAATTGGTTTTATGTGTTGCGTTTTTATACACATATAGCATGTAGTGATGTTTTTTATGATCTGGATGGGTTAGTTTACTGAATTTGTTTTTTAGAGAGGGCATATATCTTTAACTATGGATCTGAGTATATTTAATTATGGATTTGAATAATTGATTATGTCACTTCTGGAGGTTTATTTAAACTAACAACATTTTTTCTAATGTTTTGTCTGAAGACGGTCGTACATTGTTACGTCCGAAAGCACTAACAATGAATTAGTCTGGTGAATCCTCTTTGCCTATTTGCTTTATCTACCATTTTATTCAATACTTAGATTACTTGAGATTCCCACCACAACACATTCATACACCAAAATTAGTGGCGGTGTGAACCTTGTGACACATGTACTGTTTCTGTAATTTCACTTTATTTTCATGTTGTGCCACAGAAATAGGTAGCTGAATTTCTTCACTCAGTACTGTCATGAGCGCTGAAGAAAGTGCACAAGTGCCAGCCTGTTATGCTACTAATGGCATTCCAAATTAAATTGTCAGGTTTTAACTTAGGAAGTGAACTGTTATTCACTTCTACTGACTGCTGCCATTCAAATGAGAATAGTGTTAAACAGCATGCAAAGGATAAAGGAAAAAATAAGGGCACATTTTTGAAATGAGCACTTTAAATGTACATTTCTGATGTTTCCTCATCTTTATCTTGCAACAGTAACCTGTATGGATTCAACTATCAAACCAGGGTATTAAGAACAATCATTTAAGAGTATCCCCCATATTTTCCGTAGACAAACATATGTTAGCAAGGAGGAAAATGTTTTGATGTACTCAAAATGTGATGATATAACAAGTCACATTGAAATTACAACATAAGCAAGTTCTGAAATTACAACATAAGCAAGTTCTGAAAGTTATCCTTTCTCATTTGACAGTACATTTCTGGATCAGTGAGATATACTGGCAGTAGTTAGGATACCCATGTACTCGCACAATGTTATACAGAGTGGAAACACTACAGGTTTATTCCTCTCTTTGTTTAGGGTGCCTCATTCCCGTATCTATGCTTTCCTAAGAACAATGCTATCTCATTTGTATTGCATGTGGTATCTGTAGCAATGAATAATGTACTCCCTTGAATGCTCAACATTTCTTGAGAGGCAGGAACTGTGGTCATAAAAACAACATTTGAATGTTAAGGATGTTGCTCTCCTAACTCTGTCAAAGTCCTTTCAAACTTTTTGGCAGGTCTCTTCTCCTAGACATGCATTCAGTAAATGTATATCAAAGAGGGTAGACGGATTTGTCTGACTGTAGGAACATTCATTGACACCTGTAAACCATTATCAAGTCTGTGCTCATCCTTGCAGTGCTAGGGTGTGTGCATGCAGTTATGTAGCTCATTACACCAGGTTTACCTTTCCTGCACATAGTTCAGATTGTGGTATTTAGGAATGCTATTGGTTTAATACCTCATTTGCATATTTATAGTGCTCAGAGAGCTGAATCTGCACTATATAAAGATAACAATGAAGCCAAGGAATTTATAGTGGGAAGACTGTTTGGGTCCAGAGAGCCTGATACTCCTAAACGGTTTTCTTGTCAAGGCATGTTGCTATTTTTCTCAGAATGCTTTTAGTTTACCATTAAGGATGGATTGCAGCACCAAGTAGAACCACTGGATTATCTGTTTAATTTTCTTTGTCATTTACTGTTGGCATAGCCCATACCAGTTATTTTTCTGCATTATAAATGTCTGCAAAGAATATTACCTGATGTAATTGTGTAGGTTTTATTTTATGGAAATTTGAACAGTTATTGCAGAATAGTATAGTATAATGTCTTAGCAAGGTCGGATATTTTTAGCATTTGTAGACCAAAGAATGTCCTAATAGGCAATAGTTTTCCTATTTGTATGTGCATAGGATCTTAGGCTTTGACCTAGGTACTTAGTGTGTATATACTAGTCTTTGCCTGTTAGCCAGTCCCAATGCATATTAAGAATGCCTTGGTCTGCCAGCACCATCTGCACCCAGTAGTTCTCCCTCAGACGCCTCATCTGTATCTGCTGCTATCCCTAACTGTGGTCTTGTCCCGTGCTGTCCTGTTTTAAATGTTTTCCTGAGAATTGTATTGTGTAACCTGGGACAGAAGGTGAGTGTTTGGGCAGTGGTGCTTGGGTCATAAAGAGAATGATGTTCTTCATGTTTCACAGTTGCAGTCATCACCTATGGGTTATCCCTGCTATGGTAGCCCTCGGCCGGCCTGAATACCAGAGTCAGTGTTTTTCTGCGTCAGCTGCTGTCACTTGTTGACTGACATCAGGTCGTCAGTGCTATAAAGCAAGGCAGCCGATGCCATTACATCAGTCTTTCTTGCCATGGAGTCCGTAGCAGAAGCAGTTTGCAAGTGTGCTGGTAGCTACCAGAATTTGAATTACAGCTGCTGAAAACATCTAAAGCTAAGTACCCCGTTTCTTGCACTAACAGATGTCTGAAAAAGTTAACAATTGTCTTGCCTGTGGAAAGCAGATTCCACACCGAGACTTAAAAAACAAAAAAATTATCCTTGTTTCCCATCTTTCCTGACCTAGAGTAGTCCAAATACAGGCTTTGCTGTATTCTGGACTTTTGGAAAGTTCCTGTGTCACCCATTTCCTTTCTTGGATAAAGGGAGGGTTCTTTGTTCACCAGTGGCAGTGTGGAGCTTAGAGCAGCCTATCTATCCCTGGAGGAGTGTTCCCAGCACAAGAATCTGGTAGTCTATTGGCCATTTTGGGCCAATTTCTAGCTCTTTCAAGTCCCCCTGTATTAAACCCGCTTTGGCGCGGCTTTGCGTGATTTTGCGCATAGCGCAGCATTGGGCAGCTCCGCTTTATTGGGTTTAAACCATTCTCGGCTCCACAAAGTCTGCTCTTCACTTTTTCCCTTAGAACTGATCTAGTTCTCATAATAAACATCCTATTCCTACTCTAAAGCTTGGCACTTGCTCACTAAAGCAATTATATAAGTCAGCACTAAAAAATTAAAAGCACTACACCCTCACAAACTCCCCTTGAGTACATTGTTCCCCATTGGCCCTTTTTTCAATTCTAAAGGAATTCCCAATACCATTCTAGCATGTCTAAAGGTCAGTTGTCAAGCTCCTCTCCGGTCCAGCTGGTGAATCTGGGAATCTTGAGGCAATGTTACAACTGCCTCATGTACACAGACAACCCTCTCCTCCTCCCAACAAATTCCAACACATGTGAGAGATGCAACCATATAGCCAAACTGGAGGCTAAGCTCTCTCAACTCAGTACTGGCGTAACCAGTCAGGAGGAGAAGGAAACCACGCTCAATACAATTCCAGTCTCAAATAGATCTACCACGACAGCAAACCAAACACATAAACACACAAAAACATACTCGGAGGCTCTAAATAAAAATCTGCCTAAGCAGCAGAGACCTCCAAAGCAGACACGCAAGCAACCGCTACCCCAAAACAAAACACGTGCAACACATAGCTCACAAAGCCAGTGTGCCAAACAGTCACAGCCCTTACGGCTAAATAACACACCTGATACACTTGTAATAGGTGACTCTATCGTCAGGCACACTGACATCCCGCTCACCAGGCTGAACAAGGAGAAGGTCATGGTGAACTGCCTGTCAGGTGCTAGGATCCGCCACATAACACAAGCACTCAGGTCACTCCAAGGCAAGTACAAATATGACTCAGTCATTGTCCATGCTGGTGTGAATGACCTGAGACGTACCTCCCTGGACTACATGAAAAGAGACATGGAGGAGCTCTCTGAGCATGTAGCCCAGGCCGGTATGACCCTGACCTTGAGAAGCATCTTACCCTCACCAAGAATGATGCCACAATATGAAGACAAGATTATCAATTTCAACAATTGGCTTAAGTATTGGTGTCATTCAAAGGGGATCCAATGCCTGTCAGCCTGGGATGACATGCTCGACAAGCCACGATGCTTCGCTAGGGACAGCTTGCACCTGTCACCCCTGGGCTTTCGGATATTGGCAAAGGCTCTTTCCACCCCCATAGTGCCTTTTTTAGGCAAAGCTCAAAAGACAAACCCACCTCCATAGGTATCACAAGGGATAAGAAACTAAGAGTAATGCTACTCCACGCCAGAAGTCTAATGCATGCACTCGAAACTCTCCTTAGCATGGAGAACCTCAATATCTGTGCAGTAACAGAAACCTGGTTCAAGGCTCCCGAGAGCACACCAGCACTACCAGGTTATACCTCATACCATGCTTTTCGGCCCCAAAACTTGGACTGAACTACAAAAGGAGGGGGAGTATCAATATTCATCAAAGATACCCACACCTCCAGGTTGGTGGAACAGCACGAAGCATCATAAAACTATCCATGTGCAACTATCAGTGGGTAAAACTGCCTTCCAGTTTATAGCCTGCTACAGACCACCCTCCCAAACCCAGGAACCCCACTCGGCCTTCCTGAGAACACTGGAAAATATGAAGGTCTCTCCAAACACCATTATATTGGGTGACTTCAACTGCCCAAACATAGACTGGGAGCATTACTCTAGCTGCAACACCCTAGCCCAAAGGTTCCTAGAATTTATAAACTCAAATGCTACGGAACAACTTGTTACCACTCCCACAAGAGGGGAAAACATACTGGACCTGATCATCACCAACATGGGGGCTGTATGCTCCAGACCAGAAGTGTATCCCTCACTGGTAAGATCAGATCATAAACTAATCTCACTGGATATTCATATCCCGACCCCACCCCCTGCCCAGAAATCCACAGTGAAAAACTTCTCTAAAGCAAATTTCACACAATCCTTCAAAGCCCCTGGGCCTTTGGAAAATACGGCCCAGACCGCAGAATCCTTTATAAACGCATTCTATGAACACCTTCAGGAATGCATGGATCATGCAATCTCAAATAAAACCAAGACCCAATCCTCCAAAGGCAGGCGTCCTGTCTGGTGGACCCCAGCCATAAACAAACTGTACAATAGAAGGAGGAAGCTACTACATGATAGAGCAAAATCCCAAAAAGGGAAGGCATCTCTGATCAGTATTAGCAAAAAACTACAGGCACTCATAAAATCTTCTAAGGCCAGCTTCGAGAGAAAAATTGCACAGGACACTAAGGATAATCACAAGGCTTTCTTTAGTTATGTTAGGAACCTGGGTGGGAATTCCCAGATATGCTCAGAATTAGTCCAAAATGACAAAAAATACACCGAACCCACATACATTGCCAACATCCTAGCTGACCCGTTCAGCACAAACTTCTCCCCCCTCCCCACCAAAAGGACAAATATCTATCCCAACAGAGTGCTGCCCCCCTGACATCTCAGATGCTCAGGTAAGAGCCTCCCTCTCCAAAGCAAAAAACACAGCATCAGTGGGACCAGACGGTGTCCCGGGCTGCATCCTACATGAACTCCAAGAAGATCTAAACCCAAACATTAAACTACTGTTCAGTCTCAGCCTTACTACAGGATATGTACCCAAAGAGTGCCGTACAGCAACAGTGGTCCCCCTCCACAAAGGTGGTGCCTCAATGGATCCTGGAAACTATCGCCCCATAAGCCTGACTAGCTTGGTATGCAAAGCTATGGGAAGGATCATCATGGACCTCATAAATAAAGAATTTGGGGACCTACAGACACTGGATCCTACCCAGTTTGGCTTTGTTAAGGGCATATCCTGCCTCTTAAACCTGGTCGATTTCTTTGAAACAGTCACCAAGGTCATTGACTAGGAGAAGGTGGTCCACACAGCCTACCTGGACCTCACAAAAGCCTTCGATACAATACCCCACTCGGGCATTATAGATAAGCTCACCAGCTTAAATATAAACCCCTGTGTCACTAGATGGGTTGCAAACTGGCTCAAGGACAGAACCCACATGGTTAGAATTGCTGGAGCCATGTCAGACTCCTAACCAGTTACAAGTGGCATCCCACAAGGCTCAGTCCTGGGACCTCTCTTGTTCGGTATATATTTCTTGGAGGTACAGGCCAACACGGAAGGACTGTGGCTGACCAAGTTCGCAGATGACTGCAAACTAGGTGCCATAATCGACTCTCCAGCTGACACAAGCATCCTACAAAAGGGCCTCATAGAAACAGACAACTGGTGCCAGAGCCATGGCCTCAAGCTAAATGCCAAAAAGTGTATAGTCATCCCCTTTGGCAAAAACAAAGTGCCCACAAATTACCACATAGGTGGTAATCCATTAAGTATGGAAGAAGTAATTAGGGACCTGGGGCCCAAGTTGATAGCAATCTCTCATTTGAAAACCACGTGGCCAAAGTGGTTAGAAAAACATTTTATATAGCCCACCTAATCATGAAGGGATTCACTTCTAGATCAGGGGAGGTCATCGTGCCTCTTTACTCATCCCCCATCAGGCCCATAATTGAGTACAATGCCCTTTTGGATGTACCTTACCAGACACCTGCAGCAACTGGAAAGACCCCAAAAGTACCTCACCAAGAGGATCAAAGGGCTCAAACAGATGCCATATGCTGCCTGGTTAAAGAAACTCCAGCTCTACTCAGTGGCATACCGCCTGCTCAGAGGCGATCTGTGCCTGACGTATAAAGCCATGTCCAACCCGGAATTAATGGACATGCTGCACCTCAGAAAATCCAAATCCCATCGAGCTACGTGCTCGAGAGACTTGAACCTCAGCACTGAAATAAATAGGACATGCTGGAGGGACAGATTCATAACCCAGAGACTCCCTTCACTCTGGAATAAATTCCCAGTCCAGGTTAGGCAGAGTCCCTCACTGACTCTCTTTAAGAGGAATCTTGATGAGTGGATGGGAGTTCATAGGTTTACCCCGGGTAACACTTCTCTGTCACTGTTAGACAGAGGCACAGTATACTAACCTCGAAAAAGGGCATAGCAAAATTCATTTAAAATGGGTGGCGAAAGCCAAACACACTCTGGCTAGGCTTATAAATGCCCTAGGGCAGATAGCCTAGTATGAACCTATAGTATGAACCTATGAACTGCATCACACCACAACGTCCCCCGTTGCTGGTTCTGTGCCCTCTTTAAAGCGAGAACCATTCATCCTAGATCTCTTATTGTAGACAGGTATTTTCATCTTCCATCTTCGCATTCTGAAATGGTGTCCATCAGCCAACAATCCATAGACATTTCGAAAAATTGTAGAGCTAAAGATAGACAGACTACACAAGGCCAAGCCTTCCAACGACTCTGCCACTAAGCAGGTCATCATTTCTCCTGAATTCAGTGAGGCGCTTTTGCAGCCCCTGATGCCAGATATATCTATGCAGGCCTCTACCAAGACCCTTTCAGAGTCCTGTATGCCCCAGAAGTCCTCATCTTCCGATCCTTTGGTTGGGTCCGGCAGTGCGACACAGGCACTGGCATCCGAGGAGGCTTTTTGCACTACCGAATCTAGACAAAACCGACTGCCATTTCTCTCAGACCGATGGATACTCTTCACTCCTAGAAAATTTACCTCTAGCCACCATCTTGCTCCTGCTCCACCACCCCAAGCCCAAATGCTTAAAATGGCAGAGGATCTTATCTCCCTTATCCGGGGCAGTCAGGCCACAACTTCTAAAAGGAAAAGACGCCCTTCTCCTGAAGTACTGACAGAATAGGAATCTGATTATTCAGATTTTGAAGAGGAACAATCACCTCTGACTGCTTATGAGGATTCAGATGCAGAGGAATCCATTCCTTCTGCCTCCCCACTGAAGACTTATTTTTTGGGGAAACCCTTCACACCCTCAGGGAACATTTCCACTGGGAATCCCAAGACTTCCCTCAGTATAAGGAAATCTGAAAGTTTCTAGACCTGCCCCAGTACAGACCCTTGGCCATCCCGCCTATCTTAGAGGTGGTGGATGTTTTCCATGAATCCAGCTTAGCCCCGACGCCCTCCTACCTGCTCCCAGTAAACCTGATAGTTATTACAGAGTACTGGATTCTCACAAATACCTGTACAGAAATCCTGCTGCAGACCTGGAGGTCATTACACAGGGACCTAAAGGAGCTAAGGCTATCTCTGCTAAGACTCCTATTCCTTCTGACAAAGATTCGAAAGCTCTGGACAGATGGGTTAAAAGTATACACTTTGGCAACCTTAGCTATCAGAGCACTCAACTGTCAGTTCCATATGTTAAAATGTCAACAACACACTTTGGAACTATTAAAGCAAAAGATTTCAACCTTTTCAGACTATGCCAATTTGAAAGAGTTAACAGATTTACTGCACTCTACTTGTCAAGTGGTCAAACCCTCATTGCACTGTAGATATGAGACCCTAGAAGCCTTAAGCAGGGCAGCAGTGTCAGGATCTGTCATTAGGAGACATGCATGGTTGAAGGAACAACCTCTCCCTGATCATGTCAAGTCTAAATTAATTAATGCACCCTTGGATAAGGACTGCTTGTTTGGAGTAAAAGCAGAAGAGGTGGTTAAAAAGATGGAAGACAAAGCAAAATCTATGCAAACAGTAAAAGATTTCCTTCAAGTACAACCTCCTAGGTTCAGCAGGAATTTTCCCTCTAAGCACTGGTCCTTTCCTGCATCTAGCAGACAGGGGCAGAGTAAGCCCTGCAGGGATAGACCACCCAGGCTCCTATCCCAGGGACAGCATAGAACCAAACAGTGGACCACTTCCACTTCTGCCCCAAAGGCAGGGAGTTCTACGCCATCCCTCTATGGCAAAAACTCTCAATGACTCCCTCTCCCCCTCTGACCTCCTTTCACTAACCAAAACTCGGAGGAAGGCTCTCCCTCTGCAAAGAAAATTGGCTTTCTGTTACAAAGGGCCAATGGGTCTTAAAGATCATTTTTCAGGGTACAAATTCTCTTTCAGTGAACTCCCAATTCCAAGAGGGTATCCAGCCCTCCAAATCAGCATTGAAACAAGTCCAAACTCTCATATCCCAAGGGGCAGTTGAACCTGTACCCTCAGATCAAACAGGCAAAGGCTTTTATTCCAGGCTATTCCTTGTTTCCAGAAAAGAGGTCTCTTGGCACCCCATCCTGGATCTATCCATTCTGAACACCTCCCTGGTGGTCCCAAAATTCAGTTTGCTAACTTTGCAGTAGCTGCTGCCTATGCTGACATAAAATGCCTGGTTAGTGACCCTAGACCTAAAAGATGCCTACCTCCACATCCCCATAAGGGAATCCTGTATGAAATTTCTGCGCTTCATAGCAGGCTCTCACAGCACTTTCAGTTCTCTGCACTACTCTTCGGCTTATCTACTGCTCCCAGGGTATTCACCAAATGCTTAGCCCTGGCCATAGCATTTTGCAGACAGAGAAATATACAGATTTACCCTTATCTGGACAACTGCCTCATTTAGGCAGAGTGCAAAGAAAAGCTGCTCCAGGACCTCTTCTATGTCAAAATCTTCCTAACCTCCTTAGGGTACACCATCAATGGGAAGAAATCAAAGCAGACCCCCTCCAGGAAGATTTGTTTCTTGGGAGCACTGCTGGGCACAGCATCCCAAATAGCCTTCCTATCCCCAGAAAAACAGTGTGTCCTACCTCTCTACTTTACCCAGCTGGCTTCCAGAAGTCACCTCACTGCAAGGAAGTTCCTGCAAGCCTTGGGGTACATGGCATCTTGCATCCTCCTAATTCCTCTGGCCAGGCTTTACATGAGAAAACTTCAGTGGTATCTAAAGAACCTTTGGTGTCAAGACTCTCAGCCTCTAGATACCTCTCTCCTACTGTTCCCCTGTATAAGGGCCAAGTTTCTCTGGTGGGCAGGGGCCTGTGCCAAGAACAAGGGTCTTCCCTTCATCCTCTGCCCAGCCGGGCAGACCATCACCACTGATACCTCAGACATTGCTTGGGGAGCTCACCTAGTAGGCAGGTGCACCCAAGGTCTTTGGAATGCCCAGCACCTTCCCTTACACATCAACCAGAAGGAAATGATGGCAAGTACCAAAGGCTTGACATCCTTCAAACCCCATCTCAGGCCAGGGGTTCCCTTTATCAGAACAGAAAACACCACAGTAATGTGGTACATCAACAAACAGGGAGGGACCCAATCTTACCCTCTCTGCAGGAAAGCCATGAACCTCTGGCTGATGGCCTATTCCTTGGGATTACACCTAGTAGCCCAATACCTACCAGGGATGAACAACACCCTGGCAGACCACTTAAGCAGAAACTTATGGACCCCCATGAATGGCAGTTCCACAGAAAAATCTTTTTGTAAGTCACTCAGGAGTGGCGAACTCCGGAGGTGTATCTCTCTGCTTCGCACCTCAACCACCAGCTGGAAAAAGTCTGTACCAGGGAGTATCACCACCTAGTGTGGAAGGTGGATGCCTTGACTTTCGCCTGGAACACTCCCTCTTTGTGTATGCTTTACCCTCCACTGCCTCCTATTCCCAAGGTGTTACTGATCAAGATAAGAGAGGAGAGACCAAAGACCATTCTCATTGCTCTAGACTGGCCCAGACAGCACTGGCACCCCTTACTGCGCAGCCTGACATTACAGCCTCCCAGGCAGCTTCCCCTGATCTCAGACCTCTTGACTCAGGTGGAGGGGGGAAATGCGGCACCCAGACTTGCAGACTCTCAAACTATCAGCTTGGCTAATACTTTAAAGGCAAACAGGGGGCCCCTGTTAAGCAAACAGGTCCTAGACATTATCTTACGCAGGGAAATGGAAAACAATTCTGCTCCTGGAGCCAGTCCAGAGGGGGCAATTCCTCACAACCTTCCATTCCTCTTATCCTGGGCAACCTAGCGGAGTTACTCAGTAGTGGCCTCTCCTCCTCTTCTATTAAAATCCATGCCTCAGCCATTTCAGCTCATTTCGATACAGATCACACCCTGTTCTCACATCATTTGATTAAACAGTTCCTCAGAGGGGCTTCTAATTTCAGACTTCCCAGATAGCAACCCATGCCAGCCTGGGACCTGAATTGCGTTTTCGAAAAAACTAACTTTACCACCCTTTGAACCTGCTGTTTATTATTTATTTATTTATTTTCAGTTTGATTACCGGGGAAGTCCACTGGGCCAGAAAGTGCCCATTTTCAGTGGAGGCCCGGGGAGAAAAGCTCCAGTAAGTAATAAGAATTACAAAAGTTACTTAATACAGAGGTCAAAATACTTATATACATTCATTTATGTTTGAGCAGAAATGAGATACCTCTCCTGGAAGACTGCCTTCCTACTAGCTATCACCTCAGTCAGAAGGGTTTCAGAACTTCAGCCACTGATGGCCATTGAGCCCTTCATCATTTTCCATGCAGACATGGTCTCCCTGAGGACTAACCCTTCCTTTTATGCCCAAGGTGGTATATATTGTGACCCTCAAACAGGCCATGCATCTACCCACCACCTTTCCTAACCCTCAAAACAGAACGGAAAGAATTCTGCACTCACTAGATGTGCACAGACAGCTCAGATAAGATCTGGACCATAATAAACTGTTCAGGAAAACAGACCTATTTCTTGCCAGTTTTGCCCCAGGGGCAGAGGGGAAGCCCATTTCCAAGCAAACCATTTCCAAATGGATATCACACTGCATCCATTTCTGCTACAGATTACATGGGAAACCACCCCTAATTCTATTCGTACTCATTCCACTAGGGCAGCCTCCACTTCCTCAGTATTCCTCAGAGGAGTTCCCACCAGGGACATCTTGGAAGCTGCCACCTGGACTTCTGTCCATACCTTAAAAAAGCATTACCACCTGCCTCTTTTCTCTAAGGCTAGGGCAGGGTTTGCCTGTGCAGTTATGCAGGGCATGCTGACCCAGGCCTAGGTCTCTTACTAATCCTGTAGAAAAATGAGAGCTAGCAGACTAGCATAAACCATTCATTAGCTCAAAAGCATGAAAAAGAGACAAAACAGACTGGTTTCAGCTATAGAAATTACAAAGCCTTCTTCAGTGCCATACATCTACCCACCTTCTTTCCTAACCCTCAAAACAGGGGGGAAAGAATTCTGCACTCATTAGCATCACTCAATAGTGGCCTCTCTTCCTCTTCTATTAAAATCCACACCTCAATCATTTCAGCTCATTTCGATGCAGACCAGCCCCTGTTCTCATATCCTTTGATTAAACAATTCCTCAGAGGGGCTTCTAATATCAGAAGCTTTGTAATTTCTACAGCCGAAACCTGTTTTGTCAATTTTGTTATGCTTTTGAGCTAATAAATGGTTTATGCTACAGTCTGGTGGCTCTCATTTTTCTACTGCTGTAAGGTCTTTTTGGAGCCGTGCAGTTGCCATACTTGCAGGGCTTGCCTTATCTAATCCTACCACCCCTCTCCTCAGCTTTGGGAATCCTACCACAGGTGATGACTGCAACAGTGAAACACGAAGAACATAGTGCAGTTGTGTACACTTACCATAAATGTAGATGTTTGAGTGGATTCACTGTTGCAGTCCTGGTTTCCCTATCTCCTTCCCCATTATATCCTCTTTTCTTTGGGAGATATAAGCTTCTTATGGTGGCTTTTAGCCACCAGGACCACTTTATCATATTTCCTAGGGCTTCTGACTGGTTAAGACAAGAAAAACTGATGTAATGGCGTCGGCTGCCTTGCTTTATAGCACTGACGACCAGACGTCCATCAACAAGTGACAGCAACCGACGCAGAGAAACATTGACTCTGGTATTCGGGCCGGCCGAGGGCTACCACAGCAGGAATAAACCCACAGGTGTTGACTGCAACAGTGAATACACTCGAACATCTACATTTATGGTAAGTGTACACAACTGTACTTTCTGATATGACTAGGCAACAGAACTTTGATTTAAGCAATCCAAACACACATTGTGTTTTTTCTAGTTTGGCCCCATTGTATCCTTGCTCAATGGGGTTGTATGGGTTTCTCATGGTTGTCATATGCCAGGGCTCCAGTGCATAACCCGCATCCCCCACTAGATGTTGTGGAAAGTCATCCTTAGCAAACTTTGTGTACAGCCCGCAGGTGTGCCATCTGTAGGAGTCAGGAAAACTACCTGGGTTACCTGCACAGACATTGTAGATGATCCCTTGGTTATTACAGACAACCTAACAGTTTTTAGAGTGGTATCCTTTTCTTTTGCTGCATCTCCTTTCCTGCTCAGTATATGCTGCTTTTATTACATTGCCCACCTTATCATGAAGGGATTCTCATCTAGATCAAGGGAGGTCATAGTCTCCCTATACTCATCACTCATCAGACCAATGATTGAGTACAATGCCCCATTCGGAATGTATCTGACCCGACACTTGCAGCAGCTGGAGAGGCCACAAAAGTTCCTCACCAAAAGGATAAAGGGTCTCAAACATCTGTCCTATGCTGCCCGACTGAAAGAACTCCAGCTCTATTCAGTCTTACCTGCTCAGAGGTGACCTTTGCCTAACATACAAGGCCATGTCAAACCCAGATTTGATGAATATGCTTCACCTCAAAAAATCTAGATCCGTCAGAGCCACAAGGCGGAGACTTAAACCTCGACGGCTATTAATAGGGCGTGCTGGAGGGATAGATTCATCACCCAAAGACTCCTATGCTGTGGAATAAAATCCCGGTATATGTGAGGCAGAGCACCTCGCTGGCCTTGTTCAAGAGAAATCTTGACCAATGGATGGGAGATCGCAGATATACCCCAGGGATTACCTCAGTGTCACTGCTCAACAGAGGCACAGCAAAATAATGGGTATAGTTCCCCATACTAAAGGGGTGGCGTAAGCCACAAAACTATGGGCTAGGCTTGTAAATGCCCTCGGGCAGATAGCCTAGTATGAACCTATGAACCTATGAACCTATTACTAGGTATGTGCAATCTATGGCACTGTAAGGAAGTGTACTGTTGCATACAATTTCTGCATGGTTCTTGCTGTCTCCTCTGGGCTGCATGAGAAAAATATGTCGTCCTTTGCATGTTGTAGCATTACATTTAAAAAATGATGTAATATTCTAGAGGCTGATGCCTTTGACACCACTAATATATCACCTGTTGGTCTCTGGGAAGTAACAGTAGGTAGTATATGTAATGCTGCACATTAGTTTCCACCGGGAATGGCTCTTCATGATTTCCCTGGGGCCTGAGGTGGGGGCACCAGAGGTTACATAACCTAGTTGCCTCGTGGTTTGGGCGTCTTTTCAGGCTTGTTGGCTGTTGGTGAAGCACCCTCCAAGAGGAAAAAACGCTGAGAGAAGAAGGGAGCCACTTTTGAGATTTTAAGTATTTTTTCTCTGTTTATTTGCTAAGTTTTTCTGCATAGCTGCCTAGCTTGAGCATTTTCTGGCTTGTTAAACTTGATTTCTGTATTAGTAGCTGTATTTAGAGCACAACCAAAAGCTGTTTGCTGAATTTCCTGTTTGCACTTAATTTTAAATCGTTTTTTTCTTAAAACTTGCATATTTTCTGTCCTTGACCTAGCACTCTTGTGTGGGGTCATTTACTGCACTGTTATAACTTGATATTACTTGTGAACCTCTGCTATCTCTGTAAAAAAAACAAAAAAAAAATCTTGCTTTTTTCCCACTTTTCTGAGAGTTAAAAAGTTCAGTTACAGGCTTGCTGTTCCTGAACTGTTTGAAAGTTTCTGTGAGGCCATTTTGCTTGGGCTGAAGGAGGGTCTCTCTGTTGATCAGTGGCAGTGACTAACATTGAGCAGCTTCCCTGCCCCCGGTAGAGGTGGTTACTGACTTGAAACTGTAGTTTTATTTTCCCTTTTGGGTCTATTCCTGCTTCTTTCCAGCCCCTGCTATCAAGCACGCTTTAACGTGCTTTAAGCCTTGATAGCGGAGTTGCCACTAGAGCAGCATCGGGCAGCGCCGGTTAAACAAGGTTAAACTCTTTCTGGCTCCAGAAAGTCTGTTCTTCAATTTTTCCCAAAAGTTCCAAAATTCACAAAAAAACAACAGGAGAGCAGGACCAAGATGCAAAACGGGTTTATTCTGGTACCTCGGCTTCCACAGCCTTCAAAGGAATAACCCTTTCCAAACCACATGCACCATTTTATACAAATGTAATTAAATCCACTTAATGAATTAATTGGATAAACACACAATATATCCAGAATTAAAGGGACCAAGCAGAAGGTTTATAAGACACAACAATGAACAGTATTTTAAGATATATTCTGTTGTTGCTTAAAATTACAAAAAGCAATAAAATATACAGTACATCACTTAATTTATCTAATACTGCATAATAGTCAAATTATTTTCTAAATTTAAGCCCTTTGGTTTCAAAGTACCAAAATTAAGAATAAACATACTTTCCAATTTTAGCAACTTACATAGAAAATTCCCAGCATTATAACTGTTTGGTCTAGCCAAAGCACAGAAAAGGAAAGATTCCAAACTTCTAAGCAACAATAGAATATATCTTAAAATATATATATATCTTAAAATACTGTTTATTGTTGTGTCTTATAAACCTTCTGCTTGGTCCCTTTAATTCTGGATACATTGTGTGTTTATCCAATTAATTCATTAAGTGGATTTAATTACATTTGTATAAAATGGTGCATGTGGTTTGGAAAGGGTTATTCCTTTGAAGGCTGTGGAAGCCGAGGTACCAGAATAAACCCGTTTTGCATCTTGATCCTGCTCTCCTGTTGGTTTTTTGTGAATTTTGGAACTTTTGAGTTGTGCTGTCTTCAATTTTTCCCTTAGAACTGCTCTGTTAGGAACCTAAACAGTTTACACCTACACTAAAAAGTGCAGCACTTGTTCCAAATAGCTTTTTCTTCTCAAAAAGCTCAGCACTTGTCTTAAAAAGCATATCCCTTGTCTTATAAGCATTCTCTTTGCAGGTCAAGCACTCCTATATTATACAAATCTCTCACTAGCAAAACCCCCCAGAAGTGCCCACTTCCCTGCTAAGCCCACTACTTTTCTGTCTCATACCAACTCATAATTCTTTCTAGCATGTTGAAGGGTCAGATGCTGGCGTCCTCTTCTGCCCAGTTGGTGAATCTGGGAATTCTGAGACAATGTTACAATTGCCTCATGTACACGGACAACCCTCTCCTCCTCCCACGTAACACTAACACTTGTGAGAGATGCAGCTATTTAGCCAGACTGGAGGCTGAGCTCTCTCAACTCAGGACTGGCAAGACCAGGCAAGAGGAGAAGGCAACTACACACACCACAATACCAGTCTCACATAACTCAACCACACCACTGAATCAAACACATAAACACACTAAGAGATACTCGGAGGCTCTGAGTAAAAATTTACCTAAACAGCAGAGGCCTCCAAAGCAGACACCCAAGCAACTGCAAACTCAATACACCACACAAACAACACATAAACAACAAAATCAGTGTGCAAAGCAGTCACTGCCCTTAAGGCCAAATACAACACCAAACATACTTGTCATAGGTGACTCCATAGTCAGACACACTGACGTCCCGCTCACCAGACTGAGTAAGGAGAAGGTCACAGTAAGCTGCCTGTCGGGCGCTAGAATCCGCCACATAACACAAGCACTCAGGTCTCTCAACAGCAGGTACAAGTACAACTCAGTCATTGTCCACGCTGGTGTCAACGACCTGAGGCATTACCTCCTTGGACTACATGAAAAGAGACATTGAGGAGCTCTCTGATTATGTAGCCCAGGCAGGTATGACCCTGACCTTGAGCAGTATCCTACCTTCATTTAGAATGATGCCACAATACAGTGATAAGATGATCAGCTTTAATAATTGGCTTAAATGCTGGTGTCATTCAAAGGGGATCAATGTCTGTCTGCCTGGGATGACATGCTGGACAAGCCACGCTGCTTCAAGGGACGGCTTGCACCTGTCACCTCTAGGCTTCGGATATTGGCAAAGGCTCTTGCCACCCCATAGTGCCTTTTAGGCAAGGCTCAAATTCTAAACCTACCACCCTAGAACACAAAAAGTAAAAACTAAGGGTAATGCTGCTCAATGCCAGAAGTCTCAATCTCAAGATGCACGCACTCGAGGCCCTTCTCAGTATGGAGAACATCGATGTCTGTGCTGTGACAGAAACCTGGTTCAAGGCTCCTGAGAGCACCCCAGCACTAGCAGGTTTCACCTCATATCATGCGTTCCGGCCCCAAAATCCGGATAACACCAAAAAGGAGGGGTGTCCATATTCATAAAGGACACCCACACCTCAAGGTTGGTGGCAGCGCACGATGCATCGGAGACCATCCAGGTGCAATTAACCATAGGCAAGACTGCTCTGCAATTTGTAGCATGTTACAGGCCACCCTCTCAAACTCAGGAACCTCACATGGCCTTCCTGAAAACAGTGGAGGGATAAATGTATCTCCAAACACCATCATACTAGGTGACTTCAACTACCCTAATATAGACTGGGAACACTACTCAAGCCCAAACACTCTAGCCCAAAGGTTCCTGGAGTTCATAAACTCAAATGCCATGGAACAACTAGTCACCATCCCCACAAGAGGAGAAAACATACTTGATCTCATCATCACGAACATGGGATCACAATGTTCAACACCGAAGTATACCCCTCACTGGTGAGATCAGATCATAAACTAATCTCGCTGGAGGTCCTCATCCCGCCCCACCTGAAATAAAAAGACCACAGTGAAAAACTTCTCAAAAGCCGACTTCACACTTCTAAAAACTAGTGTGGTCTCCTTTAAGGCCCCTGAGCCAGTGGTAAACATTACTCAAACCGCTGAATCACTTACAAATGCCTTCTACCAGCACCTACAGGACTGCATGGATCAGGCAATCCCAAACAAAACTAAGACTCTTTGTACCAAAGGCAAGCGTCCAGTCTGGTGGACCCCAGCCATAAACAAGCTCTACAACAAAGGAGGAAGCTACTACAAGATAGAGCAAAATCCTTGAAAGGTAAGACACCTTTGATCATTATAAGTAAAAAACTAAGAGCTCTCATAAAATCATCCAAGGCAAATTTTGAGAGAAAAATCGCCAAGGACTCAAAAGACAATCATAAGGCCTTCTTTAGCTATGTTAGAAACCTAGGAGGAAACTCCCAGATATGCTCAGAATTAGTTCAAAATGATGTGAAGATTACTGAACCTACACACATTGCCAACATACTGGCTGACAGGTTCAGTGCAAACTTCTCCCCTCCCCAAAGGAGAGATATCTATATCAGAGGATTGTAGCCCCAAACATCTCCAACGCCCAGGTGAGAACTGCTCTCTCCAAAGCAAAAAACACAGCATCCATGGGACTGGATGGTGTCCCCGGCTGTGTGCTCCACGAACTCAATGAGGAATTAAACCCGCAGTTAGGACAGCTGTTCAATCTTAGCCTCACCTCAGGATACGCACCCAAGGAGTGGCGAACGGCGACTGTGGTCCCACTTCACAAGGGCGGTGCCTCCACCGACCCTGGAAATTACCGTCCCATTAGCTTGACAAGCCTTATCTGCAAAGCCATGGAGAGGATCATAATGGAACTCATAAATAAAGACATAGGGAACTTGCAGACTTTGGATCCAACCCAGTTTGGCTTTGTCAAAGGCAGATCATGCCTTTTAAACTTGGTTGACTTTTTCGAGACAGTCACCAAGGCCATTGATGAGGGAAAGGCAGTCCATACAGCCTACCTTGACCTGGCAAAGGCCTTCGACACAATACCCCACTCAGATATCATCGAAAAACTCATCAGCTTGAATATAAACCCATACATCACAAGATGGGTTGCAAACTGGCTAAGTGACAGAACCCACAGGGTCAGAGTTGCTGGAGCCATGTCAGACTCAAAGCCTGTCACAAGTGGTGTCCCACAGGGCTCAGTCCTGGGTCCGCTCTTGTTCGCAATCTACTTTTCTGAAGTACAAGCAAACACAGGAGGGTTATGGCTGACAAAGTTTGCAGATGACTGCAAACTGGGCGCCATAGTCGAAAACACATCTGACACAGATATCCTTCAGAAGGGCCTCACAGAAACGGATAACTGGTGCCAGAGCCATGGCCTAAAGTTAAATGCCAAGAAATGCATAGTCATACCCTTCGGGAAAAACAAGGTTACCCCTAGCTACCATATAGGTGGCAATCCACTGAGCACAGAAGAAGTCATCAGGGATCTGGGGACCCAGGTTGACAGTAGCCTTTCGTTTGACACTCATGTTGCTAAAGTGGTTAGGAAAACCTTCTCGTTGCCCACCTGATCATGAAGGGATTCACATCTAGATCAAGGGAGGTCATCGTCCCCTGTACTCATCACTCATTAGACCTATGATTGAGTACAATGCCCCATTCGGAATGTATCTGACCCGACACCTGCAGCAGCTGGAAAGGCCCCAAAAGTTCCTCACCAAAAGGATAAAGGGTCTCAAAAATATGTCTTATGCTGCCCGACTGAAAGAACTCCAGCTCTATTCAGTTTCATACCGCTTGCTCAGAGGTGACCTGTGCCTGACATATAAGGCCATGTCAAACCCTGATTTGATGAATATGCTTCACCTCAAAAAATCTAGATCCCTCAGAACCACAAGGGCGGGAGACTTAAACCTTGACACGGTTATTAATAGAACACGCTGGAGGGACAGATTCATCACCCAGAGACTCCCTATGCTGTGGAACAAAATCCCGGTACATGTGAGGCAGAGCACCTCGCTGGCCTTGTTCAAGAGGAATCTTGACCAATGGATGGGGATGTAGATATACCCCAGGGATTACTTCAGTGTCACTGCTTGACAGAGGCACAGCAAAATAATAGGCATAGTTTTATTCAAACTAAAGGGGTGGCGAAAGCCAAATAACTATGGGCTAGGCTTATAAATGCCCTTGGCAGATAGCCTAGTATGAACCTATGAACCTATAGTCTTTTCATGTCCACTGTGTTTCGCTCTGCAATTTCTCTGTCATGCAGCCCATGATAAGTCAAATGGGGTCTAAATGCCCTTCCTCTTGCTCAGGGTCTGACAGCAACAACTGCACCTTGATTTAAAGCATGTTGCACATGCAGCATAATGATAGCTGCAGCAACCCCTAACATTTTTTCCTAAGTGTATTTGTACCTGTATTCCAAAGGGCTTTGGAGTTCAGAGCAGAAGGGAACCCTGAGTGTACATGATTGCTTCATAGCTTCCTGAATAGCTGTGCCATGTTGCATTGGTTAATTAGCATGTAGTTCAGGTCTTTATGCTTTCATTAGCATATTCTGGTGTTTTCCTTTGTTTTGAGAGACTACACATAGTATAGAGCTATTTAACAAATACCAAATTGCTCGCTATTGTGTGGATGGGAAGCCATGCAGTCAACACAATAGGCGCACTTAGTGTAGCTGTTAATGAATCTGGCCCTTTATCTCTGGTTTGGCCATTATGATATAGGTTTGTCATAGAACCCAGGGCATAAAGTAGGAAGCTTGGATAACTAATCCCTTTCTTTTTTATAATGTCAGCTGTGATGTTTGAAGGTTGTTGTAAATGTGACTGGAGACCACATGAAAAAGTTTCTTATTATGGAAAGGAAGTTTAATGTTTGACGCTTATAATAATTTCATATATAAAACATGAAGCTTTGGTAGAATTGTCTGACAAACATTAACTCCTCTCCTAAAGGAAAGGAAGGGAAGTGTGCTCTAGTTTAATAGTACAATTATGTCTTAAAACTGCTTTCTTAGTTTTGTTAAGAGAGACATGCAAGGTAGCAAATATTTGCTTTTCATTGTAATATACATCATGTATTGAAATTAGTATTGTTTATTCTACAGTTTGTGAGAAAATATAAGATTTGCTGAAACTTGAAATACCACATTTATTGAAATTATTACACTTTGACAGTTTGGGTTAATGTATAATGTTTATTTTAAATGATTGTTAGATTAGGTAATATAAAAACTGCCTAAGTAATATGTCCAATGAGTGTCATGCAATATATTTTAGTAAAGCTGCAATAATATCTGAAGATGAATTATTTTCTTGATACAATTCCAGGTATTTGTTTCACCAGAAGTGCTCAGCATGGTATATAGTTTGTCACAAATGCAGTTAGAAAAAAGGGGGCTTGTAATTATTTTCTTTTTAAATTTAGAAATATTTTTGGAGTCAGTTTTAATACAAATCTGAAAGACACTGTAACTTATTTTTTTCTTTCAGGAAGATGTTATCTGTTTTAAGTGAAGCAAATAGAATTTAATAGTACAGAAAGGTTTCTGAGTATCAAAGTAATCAGCGTAGAGGGGTCATTATATTGAACAGTAAGATCTACTGCTGATAAAGATTTTTCAGTACTGTCTTCACTTTGGCAGCCTAATGAAAATTTCATCTGATGAGGTAGTATTAACAGTTATTCATACATATAATTTTGTGATCTGTCCATAAAATAGTAATGAGTCTGAGGTATACAGCTATATATATATCATTGTGTGTTAGCAAGAACAAATGTTTCTTTGATTAGGGGAGAATCTGTTTGCTGAATGTTTTGCATTTGTTGAAATGGTAAAAACATAACAGAGAAATAATTTCATTTCAGATACTACACTGTTCATTCCAGAAACTTTTTTTTTTATACTTTACATTGTTTAATTTTAATTATGAAAAAAGAAAATTGCCTAGTTAAATTAATTGCTTGCTCAGCAGCAGTTTAAACAGTATGATTGTCTGGAATAGTTTAGATTACTGATTATCTTGTTCTTTGTAGTTTTGAAAGCTTAGGAGAATATCCTGAATTTTAGTACTGATTTGGTTGGCATTTCTGTTCACATAACCTTTAGAAAATATTTAGACCATTTGTGCTATGGGTTCTAGGAAAGATGATGCTATTAGAACAGCAGTTAAACCCAGTGGTTAAAATGTGTTCACATTTCATTTTTAAACTATAATAAACTATGTTGGTATAACATCAACAGTATTGTTTGTTGTGACCCATGTCAAATCATTAAATTTTGTAATTCTTCATTTAAGTTAAATTATCAGTGGATAGAATTAATCTGATGTTACCATTCCTGGAATTTTAGAAAATGTTTATGCCAGTTTAGTTGTGACAGAATCTGACGATAGTCATTTTATCCCAGTATATAAAGTTTCATTGTCAATATACTGATTATGCAGTATTAATTTTAGGAAGTGGGGTTGAAATTGTAATGAATGTTCATGAACATGTTAATTCTTAAGAAATTTTAAAATTCAAATTGAAAATGATGAAGATAACATTCAGTCTTTGGATTTAGACATGAAGTGTGCAGAAAGTAGAAAATTACTCACCAAGGTTCCCAGAAAAGAGGTTCGTAATAATAATTTGTTTTACATTATAGCAGTGCACTTTGGTTAAAGAAAAGTATAGTTGGGGTCAAGTCTGAGAAGTAAATATGAAGATTTTAGTGATTTAAAGAATTAATATAAAATGTTTATGAGTAGGGGAATCCATGTAATTTCTTCAACAGTACTATAACATTTTGGCAATGATGGGAGGCTCTATGGATGAGTCATGCAAGCATATGTGAAATAAAAAATAAAAAGCAAAATATGTGTAGAATGTGTAGAACTTGACATTTTTATCAGAAAGTTGAACAGTGTAAAGGCAAATTCTCCCTTCTGAAAGCTCAAAAACTTGGCTCTAAATAGCAGATTATTGTATTTGAAATAGCAATTGAGAAAGTATTGAACAAATTAAAAAAAGGAAAATGTGGCTTTGTAAGTTCTATAGATGTATAATGAATGGCTCTTTTTTTTGCATGAGAATACAGAGAAACCATATGGGGAGGAAAAAAAATTTAACTAATGCAGAGAATGTTTATTTAGCAAGAGGTGATGGATGCACACATTTTACTTATGAAAAACCGAGAGGAAAGCATTGTTAAGAGTAAAGGATCATTTGTATGCCATAAAGACAAGGGATAAGGTGGGTTAAAGCACCTTTTGTGTATACAGAAAAATTCATTACTTAAAGCAAATTTGTTTTGGAATAGGTGTATATGGATGACAGAAGGGAGCATTCAGATACTATTTTAGATGTGAAAGAGATGCAGTGGTATTTATGATTAGGTGTATGTATCTCGCAAGACTTAAATTTGTAAGAATTAAACCTCAACTAAAGAATAGAAGTGACGGTAATAAAATAATGTTGGAGATGGTTTTATATAGTGAAGAATGTGTTTTCTTATTTAGTAAGTTTTAAATAGATTTTATGAGATATGTTAGATTGTGGTAGTTGAACATGTGATGTGCCATGTAAAAAAGTCCCGTATAAGGACAGAATTGGAATGTGGTGTTAGTTTGAAATCTGGTTGGATGACTGTTAACTCAATTTCTGCATCTCTTTCACTCTGTGTTTGGATGTGTGTGTGTGTGTATATATATCTTTAACTCTGTGTGTGGATATGTGTGTGTGTGTGTGTATATATATATATATATATATATATATATATATATATATATATATATATATATAGGTTAAATGAGCAAATGACCGAAACCCAAATGGCCGGGCATACTTACGTGAAAGTGCCTTTCATCAAAGAAGCACTATTGCGTAGGTATGCCAGTTGCCGAGGCTGTACTATGGTGCAGGTAAGGGAAATTTCCCTTTTCCCCACTGTAGTGCGGTCTCGGAGGGAGAATATTAAAGTAGGGGGGTGGGTGGCAAGGCCCCCACATGGGGGGTGCAGGAGAGGGCAAAGCCCCCTTACTAAAATATTAATGTAGTGGGGTTTTTTTGTAACGTGCTTTAATGAAAGTGCTTTTTCGATAAAAGCGCTTTCATTAAAGTGTGTTCGGTTGTTATGGATTCGAACGTTTGCTCATTCGAGCAAACATCCTAGATCCATATATATATATATATATGTGTGTGTGTGTATATATATATATATATATATATATATATATATATATATATATATATATATGTAAGTAATGTATTTACATACACACACATGCTGTGCATGCATACACACACATATCAGTGAGCACACACACACTGATTCATAAACTGTATACAAGGGACTCTGCAGTACATGTACAATGCTGAGTAGTTGCAAGAGTGTTTCAGTATGTACGCAGTCTAATCACAAATGTATATGCTGTGTGTGTTTGGGGGCTATGGGAAACTTTCTATATCATTTTCACAAAGTATATTGATAAAATGTTGAGGACTGATATGCAAATGTCACTGCATCTCAGTGCCATGTTCAGTTAGTTCACTGTGTCAGATTACTTCTTAAATGGATAAAGATTTAAGGTAAGGAAATGAGCCTTACATTTTGATTGTTAAATTTAATCAATTCATGAGGATTCATCAGATCAGTCTGAGCATTACCGTTGTCATTTTTAAGCTGAAAACATTTTTAAAAACTGATTAAAGCTGAAAGGTTGGGCATGCCTAGCAGGGAGCACAGGTACTGATAAAACTCCAATTGTTTTAGAAGTGAATTGTTCTGTAACATCTTACCTTTCTGAACTGACATTGCATGTGGTTAATATGACTTACTTATGTAAGATAACCCTTTATAGCAATTTGATGAAAATTATGTATTGACCTACAGAACATATTTTGTTTGTGCATGGTATTTATTAGTTATTACAAATAATTTAGTGCAACAGGTAGGTGCTGGAAATCATGATTTGTATTGTATAATATCATAGAAGCTGTTTTTGTTCTGCCTGCATCACGCTCTGGGTATGCTGTAACATAGGGTTAGATAATTTTTAAACATTCTTAATGAAAAGAGTTTTATTTGTGAGCCTACATGTAATTCCTGTTTATAGGTGACATCCCTTCAAGAGGAAAGGAGCAACTTATTAATGGAATTTGATGTCTTGACTGCAAGACTAAATGAATTTGATTCATTTGATGATCCAAACTCTGTAGTGGGGAAGAAGTACTCTCATTTACAGTTGCGGATTGAAAAGATGCAAGAAGAAAACTTCAGGTATGAGATTAGCCTTTAACTGCATACCTCTTAAGTATACCTCATTATGAGGAATGTTTCCACAAAAATACCTTACCAAAAGAATACAAGGCCTAAACTACATGTCCTATATGGACCAACTGAAAGCCCTGTCACTATACAATGTATTCTACAGACTGCTAAGAGATGACCTGTGTCTGCCATACATGGCATCCTCCAACCCGATTCTGATGGATTTTATTGCACAACAGCAAGTCAAATGGCATCAGAAATACTCTGTATAGGGATGTAAACCTCTACTGCAACGGAACAGTTTCGAGGAAGTGGTGTATCTCACAGAGGATACCACTGCACTGGAACAGCCTCTGCATCCACATAAAACAAAATTCTTCCCTGTCCATATTCAAAAGCAACTTGTATCAATGGATGGGAAACAGAAAATTTACACCAGAACTGTACCCTGTACTAGTAATTGACAGAGGCAGCTCCTAAATGCTTTACCCCATGCATGGGTCCCCTCAAATTGTCCATGTTATGATCCATCCTAGTTGCTTTCATTAGGGTAATATATAATTACTGACCTTGGGATGATTAAGGCCAATCTCTAACCAAATGGGATAGGTTAATTTGAGCATAAAAAGGGAAATTAGCTAGGTTTAAAATGGTTCACAAGGGTAGCAAGCCTAGTACTTAACTCATGAGTCTTAAAAATACCATGTTCCCAACTGTTCTGCATTAGAGGTCTGTCGTGCATTCATTGTTAAGATTTTTTTAACTAATATTCAGTGTATGTATAAAGTAACACATTTCCTAGGAGAAGTTGTTAGTAATTGTTCCACATTATGATAGATACTGTTCATTATTTTGGTGTTGGGAGGTTGAAAACTGTGTTTGATTGTATTGCTTACTTTTTAAACAAATTTAAAGTAAAATTGCACTGCAAATCATTTGCCCTTCACAAATTATGCAAATAGGAACTAGTAGAATTCTATAGATCATTGTTAAAATACGAATTACATTGAGATAAGTCTTTTAAAATATATTGTGTAAATAATGTGGAATATAATTGTTATGATTTAAAAATAACTTAAGCTCTTCTGTAATAAAAAGAACTGAAGTTATGTATTCAAACTTAATAGTTTTGCAATAAAATATTTTTTACAGTTGTCAGTATTGTGATCTAATTCTATTGCATTTTGTATTATTTTGACACTTTGACCATCAACACATAGAAATAAGCAGTAAAATTGGCATTACTGGTTTAAAATAATGCACTTCAGGGGTGGTGCTTGTTTTTATGACAGGTCAGTTTTATTAGTTAGTATTTTGAAGAATACAGTTACCTGTCTTTGACATGATTATGATTGTATAAGAATGTGGAGCCCTCAGTGATCTGTAATTTAGACCTGATTTTTTTTTTTTTCTGCTGAAAGACTTGAAGCTGCAAAGGAGGATTATCGTAACCACTGTGAGGAGCTGGAGAAACAGGTGATAGAACTGCAGCACAGGAATGATGACCTTACTGGCCTAGCAGAGCAGGCAAGGGCTTTGAAGGATGAACTGGATGTTCTTCGGTATGACAACAGTAACCATACAAATTAGTTACTTCTAACAGTAGGCCCAAAACTCACTCTGTGAAGTTATACAGCCATTGAGCTAGTATGTAAATGGTTAGATCTGCAGTAGCTAACAGAACATGTTAACTTAACTTTACTTGTGTCTGAAGAAGTTGGTGAGATATTCTTTAGAAAGTTTAATTTTAAAATGAGAAAAATTAATGTTTGAAATGGGACTTGAACAACCTTGACATGTATTTTTGAGATGTGCAAGTCCCCCAGAAGTCCATATGAAGGAGGGTTGTGCCCTCTTGCACCTCCTGTTTATTATAATCAATTTTGGGGTTGCTATACATTGGTAACAAGGAGATTTCCTCCCCTTTTGCAGATAACACTGTTGACAGGAACATTTTTCAGCCATGTGTGCAAAATTGGGATTCCCATATTTGGTTATCTCTGTTACCCACCTCTAGTGTGAAAGGTCAAACTTGGTAACTGTGAATAAGTCTCTCATTTTTAAAATGGAACTAAACATCAAGACAGACTGAAAATAAAAGTGTTAACTTTCTTTGTATTTATATATATAGATAGATAGCTATACATCACAAAACGAAAGCTAGAGCTGCGACCCTCAAAAAGTAGCACTCTAGAAAATATGAAAACGAATAATAATATTAAAAAAAAAAAAAAACGTTACTACTACCACAGTAGAGATCATTAAATAACACTTCAAAGACCATGAATCACTATGACCAACAGTAGACTATCACATTGTGATTGTCATCTCTCATTGATTTGTTTGACGCCGATGAGAGGTAATAATTATCGGTGTCAAACAAAGTAATGAGATATGTGATCACAATGTGAATATTCTACTGTTGGTCATAGCGATTTATGGTCTTTGGCGAGAATTTGCAAACATATAGATTTGTTTGGAAGACTGAATGAACGAAGCTATTGGCTCCCAATCATGATGGTTGGTTTACTACATCTATGAATGAAATGGAAAAACTACTACTATAGACTGGCGTGAAACAGAACTCTCATTTCGTTGGCCGACAAGAACTTTAAATTGAGGTTTCATATAATTTCATTAGTTGTGAAAATTATATTAAACCAATAGGAGGTAATTATTATTGATGTGAAACCAACTAATGAGAAATGTCAATTACAGTATGACTGGTCTACTGTTGTTCATAGTGGTTCATGGTCTCTGCTTGGCTGGAATACACAGCCATATAGATTTGATTGGAAGACTAAATGAACAAAGTACCCTTGGCTCCCAATGGAAGTGTTTAAACTAATAGGAGAAGCCCAGCACTGACTGGCAACTTCTGGAATAAATTATATTATTGGCCATGTCAACCAGTTGCCAAGCTTTTTTGTTCAGTCCATGTGTGATAACTGGTCACAGCATCTATGAATGAAATTAAAAACAGCCACTACAGACTGGCGCGAAACGGAACTTCTGTTTCATCATCCAACAAGGACTTTAAGTTGAGGTTTTTATCATTCATTAGTAGATCTGAAGAAGGGTATAAATAACCCAAAAGTGCGCATATGTTTTATTTATTTTATTAAAGCGTTGTTTTAAGATCTTTGTTGTGGTAGTCACACTTATTTTATATATATATATATATATATATATATATATATATGTTTGTGTGACTGTGTATGTATATGCGTGTATGTGTGTGTATGTGTGTGTGTGTGTGTATATATATATATATATATATATATATATATATATATATATATAAATACACAAGTGTGTGTGTGTGTGTGTGTGTGTGTGTGTGTGTGTGCAACATATATATATATGTGTGTGTGTGTGTGTGTGTGTGTGTGATATATATATATATATATATATATATATATATATATATATATATATATATATATATGAGAGAGAGAAAGAGACAGAAATATCTGTATGTGTATATGCGTGTGCGTCTGTGTGTACTATATCGATAGATTAATAATAAATGCACACACACTGACTGCCTTGGATTGCTAGCAGCACCTGTTGCATCCAGATATGCTGTGTATGTCAGCTGCAAAACACTGTTACAGTCATTGACTCTCCAGGATTTCACCCACCTCAGTGCCTTGTAGTGACAAGTCATCAACAGTGACTGAGACTTAACCCAGCTGTTTCTTACACATACACACACGCAGTATTTGCCAGGAGATAATAGTGATACCTGTCCAGTGACAGTACCGCTTACTTATATTCATGGGGCCCTGCTGTCAGACAACTAATCTGATACCAAAATCTTATTTACTGATCAATATTTAATAGGCCATTGAGCATTATTTTGATAGCTGGTGGCTAAAAGCTGTCTTTAAAAGGGTGGATAACAGCAGTCACATCAGTGTTGTGATTATTTCCTTCAGTTACTTATAAAAGATTTGCTGTAGCACTCAGAACGGTGCTGAGTGCACAAAAAAGGAAAAGTAAAATGTTTCATATGGCCAGACCTTTGACTAAATGTAATTTTTAATTATTTACTTAAGTGTGACTGAAGCCTTAGGATATAAACAAAGTCCAGCAAGACTATTATTTAAACGTCTTGATTTTGCTTCTTCTGTCAGATTCCCTTAGTCCAAATAATAATCCCTGACAAACTGTTTTCCCAAGTCTCAGTAATAGTGCCAGACAGCAAGAAGGTAAAAGGACAGCTGTTACTTTTATTTAGTACACTTTACAGAGGTTAGAGGTATTTCTAGCCTATTTTTCTTTTTAAAACAAGCTGCAGAATGCTCTGGTAGTACTGTTCTATGATGTAATTTATTTTGGGGAGGAAGCAGTAAATATGGCAACCATAAGTAAGTACATATTTAAAAACACAGTACTGCATATCTTATGGAATGCACAACTATTTACATTTTTAAATTCAGGACAATACGTATAATCTGACAATATATGTTGTGTAACTATTAACAGATCCAGTTTGTGTCTGTGAGAGAGTAATGCTTTTTCAGTATCAGGGCTACTGTACAAATATTCAAACCCATAGAGTGAAAGAAATGATATCCTGTCAATGTGCAAATCATGACTTTTCATCATGTGCACACCACTATCTCTGGCAAGATGCACTGCACTTTTATGTGAAAAAGTAAAGGCTTCTGTTGTCTTTCTCAGGGGGTAGTCAGCTCAGAGTTAGAATGTTCTAGTGGGTGAAACGTATGATCGCTTAAAGAAGCAGAATTTTCACTCTTTAAGGTTTTTTGTTTGCTTTAGTTTCTGTTATGTTTTTTTTGTGTTTCTTTGCATAGATGATTTCATATTTTTTTTAGGATGCCTTGTTACATGGTTTTCCTTCTTTACCTTTCAAGCTAGAACCCAGTGCAATTAGCCCACAGTTACAAACATCCCTTGTCATCAAGTATTGTGTAACAGCATTTTATAAAGGTCCTCATAGAATGCTAAGGAAGAACAATTCTTGTCATTTCTACAAGCGGTAATACTGCTAAATCCAGTGCATTCTGAGTAGATGACTTCTCATACATTTAGTTAATAAATATGTCCGAGTTTGTACAGGAGAAGTCAGAAGTCTAAATAAGAAGATGTAAAAGTATTTTATATGGTTTGTAAATCTGTTTAGATAGTGATTTTAGATTCTAAATTTAAAACCTAAAGAGATGAGTTTGAAGTACAGTGATGTGGCCCACATTAATATTCTTTCACAAACCAGAACACCAACTTCCAAGTTGACCAAAAGCGGAGCAGAGCACACAGATTAAATGGAACATTTATAATCTATGTTAATGAAGTATGAGTGCGTTATAACTAGTTTCCCATAAAAAATTAAATATTCATTGTGACCTGTCATGTTTATCCTTTTTACAGTATATATGCTTCCACTAGCAGACATAGTTCAGGGTAGAGGTACTCATTATTGTTATACTGATGATATTTAACTGTATACCTCTTTTCAGGAGGATGTTTGATGGATCCTTCATAGCACATTAGATATCTTAACATAGTGAAGATTGAGGCAGTGCTGCTGACCTTGTTCTTGTGTTGCATTTTCTGGAGTGGAAACTACAGTGGAATGTGTTACTTTTGGACATGATCCTTGACAGTTTTCTTTCACTCAAGGACCAGTTGAAAGCTTTTGGTAGGATCCTTTATTATCACCTTAAGAACATTGTCGAGACTGTATATCTCGTACTATTGTCAGACATTGAGTTGGTGAGTCATGCAGTTGTGTTTTTCATGTCAGCTACCATAATTATATTTATTGATTTATTTATCATTGTTGACTGGCGTAGTCTCTTACTAGGCTAGTACCCTCTTTGCAGGGGAGACTAGAGGTAGGGTTTGTACTTATTGGGGGGAATTTGCCCAAGGCACCAGTAGAAATTCCCCTACTCATTTTGATAAGTGCCATAGAATCCTTTACATATACATAAACTGACACTAACTCGAACAGATTGAACCTCTGTACCATCTCAAAGGATGGCGCACTCAGGAGTGCAGCACACCCTAATGCTACAGTGTCATTAATGGCAATTTATTCTGTTTATCTGGGGTGGAAATAGAATCCACAACCTTTTGATATTTAGGCACCAAAGGTGTGTGTTACATGTTTTGTCACCAATACTGCTTTACATTTTTATCATGCACATGTGGAAGGCATTTTGACTGATCTGCAGCAAGCACAGAATTCTACGGCCAGGATGTTTGTCTGCTACGTTTCATTAGTAGTTGTATTACTCCTCTGCAGGAATTACTTTGGAGCCTGGTTACAGCTCAGCTGATTTTTGTAAGCTTGTTTTTTTCTTGATGATCTGGATCCTAAACAGAAAAATAATATTCATAGTAATATATTCATCCAACAGAATAAAGTTTGTAGATAGCATTCAAAAATTACCCTAGCAAAAGGTGAGCCTGCCTTTCTTATTAAATCTAGTTCAAGCGACGAGCTTAGCTTGAACTCAAAAGGATGAAAGTAATAAGAAAGTAAGCTTCTGTTTTATTACATTTGAAAGTTGAAGTGAAGCTTGCGAATGTAAGATGTTATCAATAAACAGTGAAATGATCAGACAGGATATTCATTATTCCTCAGTATCAGAACTGTTTTTTAATAATGTGTTTTAATTTTAAGTATGCCAAGTTGATAATTTTAATTGTCAAAACTCCTGTGTGGTGAGGAGCTCCATACAGCCACTGAAACAATAATCCATGAGGGTGGAGCATCAGTAATACAGATATGAATAGTGCCTGTGTACTCGCCGGCATCCCAGCTATGAATATATTTATGATAGTCCTTACTCCTTTGTCTGAGTGGGGGAGATGAGCTTGATTGATTATTGGTACAAAATTTCCTTAACCTTCACCTTGATATAAGCTAAACCTGCTGGAGCGATTGAAAGCACACTTTAAGATTTCCTCTTTCTGGAAAAGACGACTCCTGCACATTAAGTAAAATGGCTCTCTCACCTTCTTAAAAGGTAACCTGAGAGAATAAATAGGTAACCACAAATACATTCTTGGTCTTACCCCACATTCCCTCCCGGAAATGGGTAGCAAGAGGTGGGAGTTACAGCAGGTTGATTACACAATATCCATCAGTCATCTGCCTAGCATCACCTTATGAACCAAAGTGGTATTTAGATACAAGACACAGTATGTAAATGTAAAAGTTTTTAGGGTAGGGGCTTTTGGAAGGATCAAGTGTCAAAGGATGGAAGTATGTACCTCGACATCCTGATTGTGTTTGCAGTTTGACGTACTTTTGGTTATGTTTAGGAAATTATAAAGGAGGATGCAGCAGTGGGTATTATGGAAGTGTATTTGGAGTTTACTTGATGAAGTAAAATACGAGAGCAAGTGTTGTAGTAAACACATGTAGGATTTAATTGTTATGAAAATGGTTGTGGCAGCTGATGAAAAGAGGATAGTCAATGTACGTATAAATTTTAATGTATTCATTTTTAACTTGGTAAGTGAACTTCTCGTAGACTCTTTTCAACCATGACTCTTCACATGAGATCAAGGGTTAATGCAGTGTGATTGTTTTGTAAATCTAATAGATGAATTGCACATGTGTATATTCGTGGATTGTTTTAAAAACAGCTCAAAATCAGTATAACTGTTAAAATAGTATTTTTTGAACACCAAGGAACCCCATAAGCAACAGGACAAAGAGACAGTTTTACAAACATCAGTGCATGCAATCTTCATAGTACACCTAAAGTGGAGTTAACGGAGTACCACATTGGTGCAGCCATTTTGCCAAAGAGACACTCAACATTCTTGAAAAGATCACCATAAATAATTTTCCATTAGGTATAGAATTCTTTAACCCCCCCCCTCCCCGTGGTCTCTATATTCCAACTTTGAATTTCAACATTTAGAGAAAAAGAAGAAGAATGTGCCGATTATAGTAAATTTAGTTTCGAGCATCCACGCATGACAAATTCAGCTTCGCCATGCCCAGCTGTAACAGTCAATATTGCATAATCTATAGAGTAGAACCTGTTCAGTATGTAATGTATTACTCGTCTTGTCATGCTACCTTACATTACTGTGTATATTGCTGTACTGCAGTATTAGAATCAAGGTCTGGTATGCTTTTAATTAATACCATTATTTTTACTCTGTGTAGTTAAAGCGCTTGAATGTGAAGTACGAGTCTGACACACATTTCCCTTGTTACCAGCATCATATCTTCAGTGCTGTTTTCCTTTTTGAAGTGATTCTGTATTAAATTAATTGGTTTGAGTTGCTAAAGACAGATGTTCATCGTGCATACAGCTGCAGTCATAACAGATGGGTTATCCTGCCATCAGGCGGGTCCTCGGTCGGCCGAATTCCAAAGTCTAGGTCCGGCGTCGGATGTCGTCGCTTCTTCCCTGACGTCAGTGTGGCAGGGGTATAAAGGAACCAGCCGACGCCATTTTCTTCAGTCTCTTGCCGCGCGGTGCCCGAAGCAGAAGCAGTTCGCAAGTGCCGGTCGGCCAGCTCCTGAGATTACGAATATTTTTCAGCTGAAGTCTTCTTGAAAGCTATGTACCCCCATTGGGGAAACTTTTCTTGCCTCAGACCGATGTCAGACAAAGTTAATAATTGCATTTCATATGGGAAGCAAATACCGCATAAGGATTTCCATTCCTTCTGCATTCCTTGCTTAGGCCCAGACTACGACGTCTCGGCCTGTAGTTTTTGTGCTAGATTCAACAAATGCACTATTAAGCGTCAGGCAGAGTTCGCCCAACACTATTTTGGTAAAAAATTTAATTACATTATGTCGTCAGATACTCCGACTCCAGTTTTGAGTAAAAGACGCAAAGATAAGGACCGACATACGAGGTCCGCGACTTCTACCAACACCACGCTAAAGCTGGTTACAGGTGCTCCGGTTCTCAGTGAGGCGCCTACACAGCCACTGAGTACCGACGATGCTTCTTTAGCGATGTCTTCTATGCCCGAGGTAGCAGGCTCCTCGGCCCCCACCCTGACTACAGATACCGACGCCACTCTTGGCGGGGAAGCTCAGAGTTTAGACAGGCCTGCCACCTCTCAAGGTGTCTTCAGGCCTTCCTCTTTTTCCATTAAGGCTTTCACAAAATCTAAAGCAGCCATGAAAACTAAAAGACAAGCTCCACAGAGCCCCTTTCAAGGCCCCATGCCTAAAAAACAGATGCTCAAAATGGCTGAGGATTTGATTACTCTTATCAGGGGTTCTCAACCCCCCCTCGGACAAAAGGCCCAGATTGGAAGAAGACTACCCTTCCTCAGACCAGGCCTCTATTACCTCAGAACATTGAGGACCAGGAATATTCATATTCCCCTTTTGAAGATTCAGATGCTGAGGAGTCTATTCCCTCTGTCTCCCCCCCTGAGGACTATTCTTTTGGGGAAACCTTACATACCTTGAGGGAACACTTCCACTGGGAAGGCCAAGATTACTCAGAGGCTCAGGGATTTTCTCTTGCTTCCTCAGCACAGGCCTCTGGCTATCCCTCCTGTCTTGGACATACTAGATGATGTGTACACAGAGGCCAGCCTTAACCCAGATTCTTTACCTCCAGCTCCTGTTAAACCTGATGGGTATTACCGGGTTCCTGATTCACACCAATTCCTATACAAAAGCCATGCTGCTGACCCAGAAACTATTTCACAGGGTCCCAAGGGAATTAAGGCCTCTACTGCCAAAAACCCATTACCTTCAGAGAGAGATTCCAGAGCTTTAGAAAGGTGGGGGGAAAAAGGTATACACCTCGGCCACTTTAACCATGAGGGCATTAAACTGTCAGTTCCACATGTTAAAGTATCAACAGTTTTTGTTATCTCAGTTGAAAAGCAAAATGACACAACCTGAACAACCAGACTTGAAGGAGTTGCAGGATTTGTTGCATAGTGCAGAGCAAGTGGGTAAACATACCTTGCAATGTGGTTTTGATGCTTTAGAGGCCTCATGTAGAGCTGCTGTTACAGGGTCTGTCATACGTAGACATGCTTGGCTCAAAGAGTAAACCTTACCAGATCATGTCAAAGCTAAATTACTAGATGCACCTCTTCAAAAAGATGTATTGTTTGGTGTTAAAGCTGAGGAGGTATTAAAGAAAATGGAGGAAAAGGCAAGATCTATGCAAACAGTGAAAGATTTCCTACAGGTACAACCTCTACGTTTCAGCAGAAACTGGCCTTCAGAGAATTGGTCCTTTCCAGCCATGGACAGACCTCAAAGAGGTAGATACAGGCACCCTAAGGGTAGAGGGCAATCTCAAGGATTATTTAGAGCCAGACAATGGCAAGCACCTACACCAAGAGGTGGAGAGGATAGATCACAGCCATTCAGAAAGCAGACACAATGACTTCCCCATTTGCATGCCAAGCAAAGCTTTAATGGCAGCACCTTTAGGCTGAAAACTGGTATTATTTTCAAAAAATTGGCATATTGTCACAAAAGACAAATGGATCCTGGACATTATAGACAGAGGCTACAGATTCCACTTTCACACCCTTCCAAAAATGAGAGGCATGCCAAACCTGCCACAAAATCAAAGGGCAGAGGCATAAAAACAAATTTCAGCTTTCATGGACATGAAAGCTATTCAAGAGGTACCTGCACAAGAACAGGGTCAAGGTTTTTATTCCAGACTATTCCTGGTACCAAGGAAGGACAAAGATTGGAGACCTATTTTGGACCTATCCATCCTAAACACATATTTACTCGTACCAAAATTCAAGATGCTCACATTACAGCAGCTTCTTCCCATGCTGGGCAAGGAGTCTTGGCTGGTAACATTGGACCTCAAGGAGGCATACCTGCATGTCCCTATCAGACAAGATTGCAGAAGATACCTCAGATTTCTTGCAGGTTCAACCCATTATCAATTCTCTGCATTGCCCTTTGACTTATCTACTGCGCCCAGAGTGTTCACGAAATGCCTGGCATCAATAATTGCCTTCTGCAGACTTCAAGGGTTACAAATATACCCATATCTGGACGACTGCCTGATCCAAGCGGACAGCAAGCACATACTTCTGAAACACCTGGCGTTTGTAATAAAGTTGTTGAACTTTCTGGGATACACAGTCAACAAAAAGAAATCAAAACTAATTCCCTCTCAAGCAATAATTTTCCTGGGTGCCAGCTTGAATACAAACACCCAGATGGCCTACCTCACGCCAGAGAAGCAAGGGCAACTATCTCAATACTTCAGAAAAATGGCAACCTTCACCAGGCTGACTGCAAGGAAAGTCCTGCAGGCTCTGGGATTCATGGCATCTTGCATCCTGCTGATCCCATGTGCAAAGTTGCATATGAGGAAACTTCAATGGTACCTAAAAAACTTATGGTCTCAACACAGCCACAGTTTGGAAACAATTATACCACTCATTCCATGTCTTCAAAAGGAATTTCTGTGGTGGGCTCAAGCATGCCAAAGAAACATATGTCTCCCCTTCTGCATGCCTCAAGCAAATCAAATCATCACAATAAATGCCTCGGACTACGCCTGGGGGGCACACATGACAGATCAGTGCATTCAGGGCAAATGGTCCCAAAAAGAAAAGCACCTACACATCAATCAAAAAGAAATGCTAGCAGTGCAAAATGCTGTAATGGCCTTCAAAGACCTACTGCATCCAGGCCAGCTATTGATAAGGACAGACAACACCACAGTGATGTGGAACATAAACAAACAGGGAGGAACTCCTTCTTACCCCCTGTGCAGACTAGCCATGTCTCTTTGGAACACGGCTCTGGAATTGCAAATCCAACTTCAAGCACAATTCCTGCCAGGGAAGGAAAACACACTGGCAGACAACCTAAGCAGAAATATGACAGATCCACACGAATGGAAGTTGCATCCTCAAGTTTTCACAAAGATAATTCAGGCATGGGGAAGGCCAGACATAGATCTCTTTGCTACCCACAGAAATTACCATTTGAAAAAATTTTGCTCAAGGACCTATCATCCACAGGCCTGGAAAGTGGACGCATTTTCTTTCAGTTGGACAACATTGACAGTTTATGCCTTTCCACCTCTTCCTCTGCTGCCCAAAGTTCTATTAAAAGCTAGAGCAGACAAGCCAAAGATGATTCTCATTGCTCCAGACTGGCCAAGACAACACTGGTATCCACTCCTGAGGAGCCTGACGCATTCCCCACCATGGATCCTGCCTCTAGTGCCTCTTCTGTTGACCCAGCACAACTTCAAAACTCTTCACAGTCAGCTGAAAACCCTCAATCTAGCCGCATGGAGGATTCTTTGATTTCCCAACAGACCCTCCTCTCCAAGGAGGTGCAGGATGTTATCTTGGAGGCCAGAAGGCCTTCTACTAGAAAAGCCTACTCCGCCAAATGGAAACGGTTTTGTGCCTGGAATCAGAAAAAGGGCCAGAATCCTTGGGTACTAAATTTACCTCAAAAATTACAGTACCTAGCTGAGATGTTAAACAGTGGACTTTCCTTCTCCTCCATCAAGATCCATGCTTCAGCCATTTCTGCACAATACAACACTGATCCTCCTTTATTCTCTCATCCTCTTTTAAGACAGTTCCTCAGAGGGGCTAAGAATATAAAACCCCCAAGGAAGCCACCAGTACCTGCTTGGGACCTCAATTTCATTTTAGAAAAAACGACCCTGCCTCCATTTGAGCCAGCTGCTTCAACAGAACTGCAATATTTGTCATGAAAACAGCCTTCCTTCTGGCTATCACCTCAGCACGCAGGGTTTCGGAACTACAAGCCCTCATGGCTGTGCAACCTTTCATCATTTTCCATCAGGATAGAGTTTCCTTACGAACCAACCCTTCCTTTATGCCAAAGGTAGTATCCAGTGTAGCCTTGAATCAGACTATCCACTTACCTACTTTTTATCCTAACCCACAAAACAAAGGGGGGGGAAAGACTACTACATTCCTTGGACATTCACAGGCAATTTCGTTATTATTTGGACAGGACAAAGCCATTCAGAAAATCAGAGCAACTCTTTGTGTCCTATGCTACAGGTACTCAAGGAAAGGCTATTTCCAAACAGACCATCTCAAAATGGATAGCCCACTGCATACGCTTTTGTTACTCATTTCATGGTAAAACTGTACCTACAGGCATCAGATCTCACTCCACAAGGGCCACAGCTACCTCTGCATCTTTCCTCAGGGGGGTTCCTACCAAGGATATTTTGGAAGCAGCCACTTGGAGTTCTGTACACACTTTCTCCAAGCACTATCACCTTCCACTATACTCTAAATCTAGAGCAGGCTTTGCCACAGCAGTCTTGCAGGGCATCCTTGCTCCTCCTAGTTCCACTTAGTGCCTGCCACCCCTTTTTAGCTTTGGGATTCTACCCATCTGTTATGACTGCAGCTGTATGCACGATGAACATAGTACAGTTTTGTACCTACCGTAAATGTAGATGTTCGAGTGCTAATACAGCTGCAGTCCAGGTTTCCCTCCCTCCATCCCCTCTTGGGACAGGCCTAATGACAAACACCTCCTCATACAACCTGATTGGGGTATTCTTTTATGGTGTATTTGCTTGCAAACTACTGTTTTTTGATTATATTACATTGCATTATTACATAAGTTTATGTTTTGCCTTCCTTCTGGGGGCACCTGACATCTGGGGCAAGAAAAACTGAAGAAACTGGCGTCGGCTGGTTCCTTTATACCCCTGCCGCACTGACGTCAGGGAAAAAGCGATGACATCTGACGCCAGACCTAGACTTTGTAATTCGGCCGACCGAGGACCCGCCTGACGGCAGGATAACCCATCTGTTATGACTGCAGCTGTATTAGCACTCGAACATCTACATTTATGGTAGGTACAAAACTGTACTTTATTGTGTTCTATATGTCACATAAGTGTGCAAAAAGAGAGCTGTATTACTGTTAGAGCAGAACTTTCAGCCTCACTGCACTTAAGCAAGCCAGGTCACTGCTGTTGACCAGTAGTTATGGTATAGATAAGCAATTCCAATTTGAACTTAAATGCAATAAATTAATGGACTTGGATAAAGTTTGAGCCAGTCCCCCTATAAAAGGTGTTTCAATGCTGTCATATATGGACATTGAGTATGGTGGCTACTCCAGATCATTATAGAATGTTTCACAGTACCCAGGTTATGTGGAAAATTGGCACATTTGGAAACATTCTGTATGGTTTTGACCTTCTGGAGTCAGAGGTCAATCATTCTTATTCCAAGGGCATGCACCTTCTCTTCCTTCACTTCTTTGAGGCGAGGTCTTGGGAGTACTTCTTCCTGGTATCTGTAATAATTATTTACTATGTTCTGGAGACAACCCTAGTTACCAGTCACAGCTCTAAATGAGATGTTTTTTTTTCCTGACTGCCTCCGAGTTTTCTAGTTTTCAACACTGACAAAAGCATTATTCCTTCTGATTAATCAACTGATATCACAAACTGTTCTAAAAGGAGTAGTTCTGAGTCATTTGTAAGCAAATTTCATTCTGCCATCCATACATGGCCTAGACTGCCTTGCAGTAAAGGACAATCAGTGGGAGAGTGCAAACACCTCACTGTGAGATGCCATATGTTCAAGTAAACATAGATGTTCTCTGAAATCTATTTAGCACCTGAAGAATAACAGATGAAGATGAACATCACCTTCAGCTACCCTTTCATCAATATTTCACACAGGTAGAAACGCATGTGACTACGTTTATAGACGGATGTGATATCAAATGAGCAGGTCAAGGGAAGATGCTACTCGGATAGCAAGATGGATCTGAACTCCATTCACATCCCAGTCATGAGCCACTCTTTTACACTTGGTTATGTTTTCAAGCCACAGGACATACTAGCTACATTTGAAGATTGTTGCAAACCTCTTTCCCTGCCTTGCAAAGCATTGGTGTAGAGCCATTCATCTATATGTCTTCCATCCATTTTCCATGCATCATTCCGAAGCAATTCATTGAATTGAACAGACATGTCCAAATAGGTGAGATAGAGGCAATCAAGGCAGATGCTACAGCTTCGGGCTCGATTACTTAATGTTGAGGAGGTATTACATTGTATATTTAATAGTCAGAAATTACACTCTTCATAATGCATGGTCCACTACTTCCATACTAAAACCAAAGATCCTGCCCAAGTAGTGTCATATTGCCCCATTTCAGTAAAATTGCGAGCGCAAGATTTTAAGAAATTTGTTGGGAACAAGATTGGAAGGCATACTTCTCTTTTGTCCTTTGAAGTTTGCATTTGACAAGAGGAAGCATTTCTATGACTTTACTCTCCAACAGTTCAGACTGCACTTTGGTCTCTGATACAGAGTAGGTTGTGGATTTACTTTCATGGAACTTCATGCTCCAGGTGATAACAACCATGTGCCTCCAGAGTCAATAGCTTGTGCTTGAGCTCTTCTGTTTTTGCGTCACTCAGCTATCCTTATATTCTCTGTAGATGCTGCTGCTTTTTCTAATGAAATTTGGTTTGATTTTTCACAGATCACTGGTTTCATATAGATAGGAAAGAAAAAAACATATAATCTGATGTTGTTGATCTTCATTCATTCATGATGGATGGGTCATGGTTCCATCCTCGGAACTGACTCAGCCGATATAACAAGCTCATGCTAGCCAAAAACTCTCAAGCTAAGGTTACCCATAGTGCCCCTCTCCTCATCTCCCCAGATCTTGTTTGCCATGTAGACTTTCAAGATGCGTCAGGCCAGCTCTCAAGCCAAGTGTTCTGTTTATCTCAATATTTTGAAAATGTAGTAATTTATTCTTCTGTAATCCTTCCTTTATCTTAGTTCCTTATAGTTAGAGATAATTCCCTTTCTGTGTGAGTGTCTCCCCACCCCCCCTTTACGTTGCTGGTATTTCTTCATACCATTGTTGGTACTGGCCTTTCCCTTCCTTTACCTTTTGGTATTCTAAATGCCATCGTTGGTACTCTCTTCTTCCCTTCTCTTTACCATTTGAGTATATTTCTGTTTACCATTGTTGGTAAATCACAAAAAACCCCCCACAAAAAACACTTTCCTTTTCTATGTGTGTGCATGTGTATCTCTAGCCATGAGACAGGATCTTTCATTGTTGTTTAATTGCTGTTTAATTGTTGTTAATTGTATTTTTGATAATGGCTGACATGAAGTGTACTACTGGATTTAAACAATTTGACAAGTGTGAAAGGAAAACGCCAAACTCCAATGGGCATCTCTCCTGCAGATATTGCGTAGGAATACCACATTTGAAGGTTCAACCTGCATGGGAGCTCTGTAAGGGCTGTAGTGCCCGCACCTTAGCTGAGCACAAAAACAACACAGTGCTGAAGGTTGAGACACTAGCCAGGAGCCAATAATTCCCATCCATTGACCCCTTTGTTGGACAGCAACTAAGTCCATTCCTTGACCGACCTGAATCTCCATCGGGGATGTCAAGCCATTCCACTAGGAGCCTTTCGGTTCTCGATGTAGTGAGACCTGTGGATCATCTCCTAGTAGCCAGAGGCATCCCAACTCCATCTAGAACCTCCCTCCCTCCCTCCCTCCCACCCGGAGCCGAAAAACTTTCTCTACAGACTCCAACCTATATTCCTCCTTCAACCTCCTCCTGGAGCCCTCTGTGCCTACACCTATCCCGGTGCCAGCTTCTTAGATTCCACTGGTAGATCTTACCATGGTTCCTGAACCTATCCTGTGGACCATGTCTTAGGCGGAGTTGACCCACCCTCAAAGACCATGATTGGTCTGTCGGCACCGGGACCCCTAGTACGGTGCTGATTTTTATCTATGTCGCTGTCTATGATTCCGGTTGCTTTGGCAGCTTCAAGTCTTGCGGCTCCTTCCCTGGAGGGAGGCTCGTCAGAGTAGAGTGTGACCTCTGTTCCAAAGTTATCTTTCTCTGTTCT
>NC_056744.1:702019007-702024007 GCF_019279795.1 Protopterus annectens
TTCCTATTATAAGTCCCCATGTATTCCCTCTTTACGTTATTCTAAGTGACTGGCAGCCTTATCACTATTATAAGTCCCCATGTATTCCCTCTTTACATTATTCTAAGTGACTGGCAGCTTTATCACTATTATAAGTCCCCATGTATTCCCTCTTTACGTTATTCTAAGTGACTGGCAGCCTTATCACTATTATAAGTCCCCATGTATTCCCTCTTTACGTTATTCTAAGTGACTGGCAGCCTTATCACTATTATAAGTCCCCATGTATTCCCTCTTTACGTTATTCTAAGTGACTGGCAGCCTTATCGCTATTTTCTTTCTTTTAATGACTGTCGTTCAGTGACCTCAGCTTGGCTTTCAGAGTTATGAATGAACCTATCCTGCCCATCTTTTACACATTCACAAAGCCAATAGCTCTCCCAATACTCATTCAAAGGATCTAAAACTATATTGCAATATTAACAGAACGATTATATCTCTATCAAAGGATCCCCTACCTATGGAACAGGTTCTCACTCCATATCAAGCAAAGAAGCTCTCTAAACTTTCTTTAAAACATACCTCAAGTACTGAATGATGATCCATAAATTCATACCAGAGCTGTTCTTTTTGGACCTTAGTGACAGATGGAACAACTAATTGAACTTTAATGGCTGACTAGGATCTACTGCATTGACTGCGCAGTAACAAACTATAAACCTATTTTTTGAAAGGCAGCCACAATGAAAATCATGCATGCTGTTTTGAGTGTTCATGAGAAATGGTAGCATTGAGATTAATTATTTCCACTTGTGACATCCGGCAGAGGGCTTCCTCCCAAACATCTCTGATGCTCAGGTGAAGGCTGCCCTCTCCAAAGCAAAAAACACTGCTTCCATGGGACCAGATGGCGTCCCAGGTTGCGTCCTACATGAACTCCAAGAGGAACTAATCCCTCAAATAAAACAGCTATACAATCTCAGCCTCACTACAGGATATGTGCCCACAGAATGGCGTACAGCAACAGTGGTCCCACTCCACAAAGGTGGAGCCTCTACAGACCCTGAAAACTATCGCCCCATAAGCCTGACTAGCTTAGTCTGCAAGGCTATGGAGAGGATCATCATGGAGCTCATAAACAAAGACATTGGGGCCCTACAGACACTAGATCCTACCCAGTTCGGCTTTGTCAAGGGCAGATCCTGCCTTTTGAACCTGGTTGACTTCTTCGAAACAGTCACCAAAGCCATAGATGAAGGGAAGGTAGTCCACACAGCCTATCTGGACCTTGCAAAGGCATTTGACACAATACCCCACTCGGGCATCATAGATAAGCTATCCAGCTTAAATATAAACCCCTATGTCACAAGATGGGTCGCAAACTGGCTCAAAGACAGAACCCACAGAGTGAGAGTTGCTGGAGCCATGTCAGACTCGAAACCGGTCACAAGTGGCATCCCACAGGGTTCTGTCCTGGGACCACTCCTGTTTGGTATATACTTTTCCGAGGTACAGGCAAACGTGGGAGGACTATGGCTCACCAAGTTCGCAGACGACTGCAAACTGGGCACCATAATCGACTCTCCAGGTGACACAAACATCCTTCAAAAAGGTCTCACAGAGACAGATAACTGGTGCCAGCACCATGGTTTAAAGCTAAATGCCAAAAAATGTATAGTCATACCCTTTGGCAAAAACAATGTGCCCACAAATTACCACATAGGCGGAAACCCATTAAGTACAGAGAAAGTTATTAGGGACCTGGGGACCCAAGTTGATAACAATCTCTCCTTTGAAAACCACATTGCCAAAGTGGTTAGAAAGACCTTCTACATAGCCCACCTCATCACAAAGGGTTTCACATCTAGATCAAGAGAGGTAATCGTGCCCCTTTATTCATCCCTCATCAGGCCCATCATAGAATACAATGCCCCTTTTGGGATGTACCTTACCCGACACCTGCAGCAATTAGAAAGACCCCAAAAGTATCTCACCAAGAGGATCAAGGGTCTCAAACAGATGCCATATGCTGCTCGGTTAAAAACTCCAGCTCTACTCAGTTGCATACCGCCTACTTCGAGGCGATCTATGCCTGACATATAAAGCTATGTCAAATCCAGAATTAATGGACATGCTCCACCTCAGTAAATCCAAATCCCTTAGAGCCACACGCTCAAGGGACTTGAACCTCAGCACAGAAATAAATAGAACTTGCTGGAGGGACAGGTTCATAACCCAGAGGCTCTCTTCACTCTGGAATAGAATTCCAGTTCATGTGAGGCAGAGCACCTCACTGAATCTCTTCAAGAAGAATCTCGATAGGTGGATGGGGGATCGTAGGTTTGTCCCAGGGATTACTCCCATGTCACTATTAGACAGAGGCACAGTAAACTAAACCTTAAAAAGGGCACAGTATACTCAAATCAAGGGGTGGCATAAGCCATACAGAATCGGGCTAGGCTTATAATTGCCCCAGGGCAGATAGCCTAGTATGAACCTATGAACCTATGAACATATTACACACATACATAGGGAATACTTGATACCCCCAGCTGTAATGCTGATGACTCATGAGTTTGTTCTGCTAGTGGAACAGAAAACTCATGTCATGATGTTCATCACTACAAAAGAGAGTGAGTCTTAGGAGAATATAGATCCCCTAAGTACCTCATGCTTACTGTGTGAAAATATATACTCATCAAAACTTCTTGTTGTCCCAGGAAACCTTATATGAATTTCATCCCTTCCTTTTGCTTCCTATAACAGCATTTCTCACGGAAAGAAATCCATACTTTCTACAATACTGGCTGCATGTTTTCCTATTTGGCAGAGCAGATCCTTCACCATGGGAGTTCTCCTTCTACCTATTTGCAGCACCTTACTGTTGCATGGTTGTTCAAATATAAGGAAGGGGTGTGACATAATCAGTGAAACAGGGAAAAGACGTACACTTAGATGGATCTCTTTTGGCAGTAGGAAAGAATCACTGTACATGTGAGCTATATCTTAAAAGAAAGTTTCCATAGCTTAAATAGCAAATTGTCAGAAATCTAGAAAAAACACAAAGTATTGCATGCATACATGCCATGCAAACTGTCACTTAAGATGTCTAGTGTCACTGACAAACTACACTGACATGAATTTCCAAGAATGTTTAATTCTACTACGCACCTGTAATAAGTGTATTCAGTTCTAATGCTCTGTGACCCAAGATTTGAAACACTTTCTGTTTCATCTGAATCATGGCTGATTAGAACTGAACTATCAAATATTGTATGGTTGTTGATAGAAAAGTGGTATTTTAGATATGTAGGTATAAATAAAACACACATATAGGGTGTCAGAACTGCAGCAACATAACATTTTACACGATGCTAGACTTTGGTCAGAAAAGAATACATAAGCAATCTGCAACATACTCCAAGCATTCATACATGTGGCACACAGTGCAGTCCATGCATGCAGTGCTGTGCACAGGAGTGCATGTTTGTAAACTAAATAACATGCATGGAACATAATCCTCACAAGGTATGTTTGTGCAGAGCATGTACAGCACAGTTCACAGTATCCTTATTTAAACTACCTTGCAATAAATTTTCCCAAATGTAATTATCAGACTGCTGTCCATTTAACATAATGCATCCAATGCACGTAATATGTAATGTGAGACGTGATGTGTCCAGGCAGCTACAAGTCTGTCAGGAAGAGCTGCATGCACATATGCATTATTACATTCTATCAATAAGGATACATGTTAAAAGGACATCAAGTTCTGTTGTTCAATCACATGCTAAAATATTACAGCTGCCACAGTTACAAGCATGTGAATAAGACTAACAAAATAATGTTTGTGAGGTTACAAGCACTTTTAAATAAATAACCACTATGCATCATTTTAACCATGGATCACAATGTATGTAAAACATTACACTACAATGAAAAAACATCAGCATGCATATAATCTACACCAATTACTCTAGCCATTGAGCAATGCATAAATACAGCATAAAACCAACAAAAATAGAAGACAGCACCATGTAAGCCCAGATATATAACACTGAGTGAGAAGCCCTTGTTAGGACCCAGATGACCTGAGTTTAGTTACTGGCTTGGTTGTTGGAAGATCCAAGCAGGGATGGGTAGCCGTGATTAGCAAACAAAAACTTGCATACTGTTGTGGGAAGGATAGTAGACTACATAGAAGTTGATTTACAAAGTCCATTGAACATGTGGGAGAAACAGACAAATGTAGGTTCTATTAAAAAAAGAATTGGAAACAATCACACATCTTGTTGCACTCAAGGCAGAGCTCCTGTATACTGAAAGGCACAATTATGTGGCAAGACTATTGCACTGAGGATTGTGCAAACACTGCAATATAGAAGTAGCTGAGATGCATTGGAAACATGAATGATGAAGTGTACATCACATGGGATTAACCATTACCAAAAGTTCAAAAAATAGATGCAAGAAAACCAGATATAGTAGCCATGAAAAAAGACAAAAGTAGTATTAATCAATGAAATGACTACACCTAGTGATTACAGTCTCTTATGTATAGGCTGGGTTTGGCATAATGGTTAAGATCTTCACCCCATAGACAGAAGGACAGGGTTTGATTCTGGCCTTGTGATATTGGCTAGGCTTAAAATAGCCCTTCGGGGAAGTTAGCCTAATATTCACCTAAAAACTATGAACCTACAAACAAAAAGACACAAACTCATAAAATATCAGGATTTGCGGGCAGAAATGAGAGCAATGTTGAAGAAAGATACCCAGACAGTTCCAATTGTAGTAGAAGCAATGGAAATAATAAAAAAGAATCTACAGTCATAATTAGATCTGCTACCAATGCATGTAATTCCATATGAATTGCAAAAGGATTCAGTTCTCGGCACACTGTCGGTGCTACAAAGAGCATTTTTAGCCAACTTTAAAGATTAAAACAATGATAGTTTCATGAACTTTAATTATACCCTGAGTTAGGAATGGGGTTGATTCCCGTCATGGTATTAGAAACC
>NC_056744.1:702029007-702034007 GCF_019279795.1 Protopterus annectens
CCATCTTAATGACTCCACTACTTATGCAGGATCCTTCACTTTTGAATTATATGCACATGTAGATAGTTACATGAATGCATTTGACCTGCTTAGAAATAAATACATCAAATTTAAAAATAATTCCCTCTGTTGGAACCCAAATATAAGATAAATACAACATTAAATTAAAAAATAAACCCCTATGGTGGAACACAAATATAAACATGGTCTATAATAAAAGGAAAAACTACTGCACACAAAAAATAAATCTAACTCAAAAGATGTCAGAAATGCTCTTGCTAAACAAAACAAGCAACTCCAGACCTTGATCAAATTAACCAACTCCATAAATAAGGTAAAAAATAGCCACCTAGGTGAAGGATAACCACAAAGACTTCTTTAATTATGTTAACAGTCTTGGAAACAAAGGCCAGTACTGTGCAGGGCTAATAGTAAATTATATCACATACCTGGATCCAAAGAGCATAGCCAGTCTACTAGTACAGAGAGATCTAGGTCAAACGTCACCCCCCCTTACCCTTCCAATATATTCAGATCACATACTCACACCTGCAGTCCTTCCTCAAATCTCCATGAAACAAGTTTTAAAGGTGCAATCTAAGTCCAAAATCACTAAATCATGGGAATTAGATAACACACTAGTATGCCTGCTGGTCAGTCTAAAGCTTTACTTGCCTGATCCTCTAAAGAAGCTTTCCTGTATCAGCCCCAAAACAGGTTTGGTGTCAAATGAAAGGAGCATAGCAACAGTCATTCCCTTCTGCAAAGGTGGGACTCCAATGGACTCAAGTAATTACAGAACCATAAGCCTGACCAGTCTCATTGGTAAGGCTATGGAAAGGATCATTATGAAACTAATAAATAATGATATAGGTAGCCTACAGACTATCGACCCAACCCAATTCAGATTCATTAAGGGCAGGTCCTGACTACGTAACCAGGTCAACTTTTAAGAAAAAGTTACTGAAGCAATGGATGATGACAGAACAGTGCACATAACATATCTTGACCTTGCAAAGACATTCAGCACCATCCCAGCACTCAGGTATTGCAGATAAACTGTCCCAGCTACATGTCAATCCCTATGTAACTCACTGGATAGCAATAAGGCCTACAAATATAACCCAGGAAGTTAGGGTGGGCTACTCTGCCTCCTCTGAAAGACATGCAACTAGTAGTGTATCCCAGGGGTCAGTCCTTAGACAACTCCTCTTTGGAATGTACTTCTCTGAGGTTAAAGCTAATATTAAGGGTTTGTGCCTGCTCCAATGGTATCATAAGCACCCTCTCAAGGGATATTAATCTGTTTTGCAAAATAAATAGAACATGTTGAAGGAATAGGTTTGTATCTCAGAAAATGCCGCTTCCAAGAGGGCCTGTACCAAACAAATAGCTGGTGTTAAAATGGATTAAAACTAAATGCCAAGAAGTGTATAAATGTAATCTTTGTCAAGCATGACTGTCCTTGTAGCTATCATGTTGACACTGCACCTCTGAAAATTGATCCCGTAGTTAGGGATCTGGGAACCTATATTGCCAATGAACTGACCTTTAATCACCATGTAGTACTGTTGTAAGGAAGACCTTTTTCATTGCACAGCTTATATCTACAAATATTACATTCAGATACAGGGATGCAATTGCTCCACTGTACGGGGCACACATTAGGCTGATCATTAAGTGTAATGCCCCTTTCAGGATGTAACTGTCCAAACACGTGTCACAATGAGAATGACCACAATGCTGTCTCAGTAAAAAATAAGAGTTTAAATCACAAAAGCTAAGCAGACCTTCTCAAAGCCTTGTCCCTCTTCTCAGTATCATAAATGCTTCTAAGATACCCTGCCCTGCGTAGAGACATTTAACAGACTTATTACACATATGCAAGTCCAATGGTATAATAAATACCTACACAAGTAATCTTAACCTCATTTGCAAAATGAATAGATCATGTTGGAGTGGTAGGTTTCTATCACAGTGAACACCACTTCTATGGAGCCGTCTTCCACTCCACATACAGTAAAGAACTTCTCTTACTCCATTCAAATGTAATTTAGATGAATGGATGTGTATCTGCAAATTCATCCTGGGTTTAGCATACCCGCCCCTAAAGTATAGGGGAAACGTAAATGCCCCAACGTATCCTTCTTCAGCCCATCTCTGGGTTATTCATATGCAAAATATAAAGGCTAAAAACTACTGTGGGAATGTAAGGCTAGGCTTCTCAAGATCCTCACAGATCAATAGCCCATTAAGTACCTATGACCCTATTCAATATTTGGGAGAGGGCTACTTTAATGATGAACTGGTCAAGGCAATTCAAGAAAATTTATTCTAGCTGGTCTTTCCAGGATTCTTTCATTTTATGTTGCAGAGTGCCTAGAACACCGATCTCTGCACATACACAATGTCATACACCAAGGCTACTATATATAACACTGCTAAGTAGAGCATATGCTTTTCAGGAACCTATGGTTACTAAAAAGCAGTTTTATGTATATATATATATATATATATATATATATATATATATATATATATATATATATATATATACATATATCATCATCATCTTCTTCTTTCGGCTGTTCCCGTTAGAGGTCGCCACAGCAGATCATCTGTTTCCATTTCTTCCTGTCCTCTGCATCATGCTCTTTCGCACCAACTGCCTGCATGTCCTCTCTCACCACATCCATAAACCTCATCTTAGTCCTTCCTCTTTTCCTCTTACCTAGCAGCTCCATCCTTAGCATCCTTTTTCCAATATACCCAGCATCCCTCCTCAGCACATGTCCAAACCAACGCAATCTCGCCTCTCTTGCTTTGTCTCCAAACTATCCAACCTGAGCTGACCCTCTAATATACTGATTCCTAATCCTGTCCATCCGAGTCACACCCAGTGCAAATCTTAACATCTTTAACTCTGTCACATCCAGCTCTGACTCCTGCCTTTTCGACAATGCTACCGTCTCCAACCCATATAACAAAGCTGGTCTCACTACCCTATTGTAGACCTTCCCTTTCACTCTTATTGGTACCCATCTGTCACAAATCACTCCTGACACTCTTCTCCACACATTCCACCCTGCCTGTACTCCCTTCTTCACCTCTCTTCTACACTCACCAATACTCTGAACTGTTGATCCCAAGTAGTTAAACTCATCCACCTTTACCAACTGTACTCCCTGCATCCTCACCATTCCTCTACCCTCCCTCTCATTTACACACATATATTCTGTTTTAGCCCTGCTAACCTTCATTCCACTCCTCTCTAAAGCATATCTCCACCTCTCCAGGGTCTCCTCAACCTGGTCCCTACTCTCACTACATATCACAATGTCATCTGCAAACATCATAGTCCACAGGGCCTCCTGTCTAATCTAATCTAATCTGTCAACCTGTCCATCACCACTGCAAATAAGAAAGGGCTCAGAGCTGATCCTTGATGTAATCCCACCTCCACCTCAAACATATCTGTCACTCCCACCACAGTCCTCACCAATGTCACACTAGCCTTGTACATATCCTGTACCACTCTTACATACTTCTCTGCCACTCCCGACTTCCTCATACAATACCACAACTCCTCTCTAGGCACCCTGTCATATGCTTTCTCTAAGTCCACAAAGACACAATGCAACTCCTTCTGACCTTCTCTGTATTTCTCCAACAACACTCTCAGAGAAAATATTGCATCTGTAGTGCTCTTTCCTGGCATGAAGCCATACTGCTGATCACTAATCATCACCTCCCTTCTTAACCTAGCTTCCACTACTCTTTCCCATAACTTCAAGCTGTGACTGATCAGTTTTATCCCTCTGTAGTTACTGCAGCTCTGCACATCACCCTTATTCTTAAAGGTAGGTACCAAAACACTTTTTCTCCACTCCTCAGGCATCCTCTGACTTTCCAAAATTTCATTAAACAATCTGGTTAAAAATTCCACTACCATTTCTCCTAAGCACCTCCATGCTTCATTGGTATGTCATCTGGGCCAACAGCCTTTCCATTCTTCATCCTCTTCATAGCTGTCCTTACTTCCTCCTTGCCAATCTGCTTCACTTCCTGATTCACTATCCCCACATCATCCAACCTTCTCTCTCTCTCATTCTCTTCATTCATCAGCCCTTCAAAGTACTCTTTCCATCTACTCAACACACTCTCCTCACTTGTGAGTACGTTTCTCTCACTGTCCTTTATCACCCTTACCTGCTGCACATCTTTCACAACTCTGTCCCTCTGTCTAGCCAATCGGTACAGGTCCTTTCTCCCTCTTTAGTGTCCAATCTTTCATACAACTCTCTATATGCCTTATCCTTAGCCTTCGCCACCTCTCTCTTTGCCATGCGCCTCATCTCCTTATACTCATGTCTACTTTCTTCATCTCTTTGACAATCCCACTTCTTCTTTGCCAGCCTCTTCCTCTGTATACTCTCCTGTACTTCCTCATTCCACCACCATGTCTCCTTGTCCTCCTTCCTCTATCCAGATGTCACACCAAGCACCTTCCTAGCAGTCTCCCTTACTAGCTCTGCTGTAGTTACCCAGCTATTCGGTAACTCTTCACTGCCTCCCAGTGCCTGTCTTAACTCTTCCCTGAACTCCACCTCACAATCACCCTTTTTTAACTTCCACCATTTAATCCTTGGCACTGCTTTCACACTCCTTCTCCGCTTCTTGATCACCAACATCATCCTGCAGACCACCATTCTATGCTGCTTAACTACACTTTCCCCAGTCACCACTTTACAGTCTCCAATCTCCTTCAGACTGGCCCTCCTACATAGGATATAATCCACCTGTGTACATCTTCCTCCACTTTTGTATGTCACCCTATGCTCCTCCCTCTTCTTAAAATACGTATTCACCACAGCCATGTCCATCCTTTTCGCAAAATCCACAATCATCTGACCTTCTGCATTCCTCTCCTTAACACCATACCTACCCATCACTTCCTCATCCCCTCTGTTCACTTCACCAACATGCCCATTGAAGTCTGC